>NC_056745.1:538823912-538892068 GCF_019279795.1 Protopterus annectens | reverse complement strand
ATATCTTTTTGTGGGCACCTGACATCTGTGCAAGAAAAATTGGGGAAAATGGCATCATCTGCTTGTTTTATACCCCTAAAAATGGCACGTCATGGAAGAGGAGACAGCAACTGACACAGGACCCAAGACTTTGGAATTCAGGCTGACTGAGGCCAATCTGACAGCAAATTACCCAAATGTAATGACTGCAACAGTGAATACACTCTAACATCTACATTTACGGTAGATGTACACAACTGTACGTTTCCTCATATGCAGTCTTGCATATGGAATTAGAAGAAGGCCATGAACCCCAAGGCTGGCAGTATATGTCTGGTAGATAGCAGGATTTTTGTGGCCACTAGTTTGAAGTTGGTTGTGAAATGAATTTGTTTCTCTGGCGTGAGGAAAGCCATCTAGGAAGTTGTATTCAAGCTTGCTCCTAGGAATATAATTTGTTGACAGGGTACCAAGGGTGATTTCTTTTAGTTCATGGTGTACCCCAGACAAGTATGAAACCTTTGTACAAAGTCCAGCTATTTCAAAAGTATGTCCTGGCTTTCTGACTGAATTAGGCAATCGTCCAGGTATGGGTATATTTGAATATTTATTTACCAGAAAAATGCAATAAGTGTATATAGGCACTTTGTGAATAACCTGGGCGCAGTAGATAAGCCATAGGGCAGTACTGAGAAGTGATAGTGTGTGTAACCCGCTTTGAAGAATATGTATCTTCTGCCCAATTCATGGATTGCAGGTATGCTTCTTTTAAATCTGTTTTCTAACCATGGCATCTTTGCCTAGCACAGGAAGTAATTGCGGAATAGTCAGCATCTTGAATTTTGAAATTTCCAAAAAACGTGTTTAAAAGTAGACAGGTCCAGGATAGGATGGCATGAATTGTTTAAGACTGTAGTAGAAACCTTGCCCCTTTTCCTCTTCTGGTACCAGTTGAATAGCCCCCATGCTTGAGAGAAAGTAATAGTTGGGCCTCTGCCCACTGATTTTTGGCCTTGGTGTAGGCAGTGCACAAGTATAATCAGTATCCCTGGGACACTATTTGGAACCCATTTCTCCTGGGTAATGAGTTCCGAGTTCTTTGCATGAAGAGCATTCTTTCCGCGCAAAGGGGCAGTTAGTTGAGAAGTGACTGGAAATTTTAAAAAGGCATTGAGAGAGTTTACCATGGGGGTGGGGTCTTGGTACTCCCTAATTTGGAAGTGGAGGCAGCCCACTGCTTAATCCTGTGTGTCCCCTGGAACTGAACCCTGGGGTTTTTGCTGAATCTGGGTTTGGCTTGAGAAGACATGGAAGAGGCTGGAAAGGTCTAATTGTTAGAGGGCCAGTGCCTACTAATTCTAGGAGGCTGAATTTGTAAGAAATCTTAACAGTTTGCATAGATTTAGTTTTATCTTCCATCTTTTTGAGAACTTCCTCAGCCTTGTTTCCAAAAAATTTACCTTTAACATGATCAGGCAAAGTTTGTTCCTTAAGCCAAGCGTGCCTTCTGAGCACATACACAGTAACAGGTGATACTTTAACAAAAGAAACTGGCAGTTTAAAGTACTAATGCCCAAGGTTTGGGAAGTGTAAAGCCATCTATCTAGCACCCTGGAGTCTCAGAAGTGGTAGGATTTGTAGCAGTAGAAGCCTTTGGGCCCCAGTGAAATAGTCTCCGGATCTGCATTAGGATTTTTAAAAAGGAACTTTTGTAACTCTGGAACCCTGGCATATCTATCATGTGTTCTGGGAGCAGGAGACAAGGAATCGGGGACCAAACTAGATTACAATGTCTATTACAGGAGGAATAGTTAAAGGCCTATGCTGAGGTAGGAGTAAGAAATCTGTAAGCCTCTTTTTTTGAATCCTAAAAATACTGGCTTTCCCAGTAGAAATGCTTAGAGTATGTAAGGTTTGCACAAAAGAAAAATCCTCTGGAGAGGAAGCAGAGGTAATGTAGTGCTCTGCATCAGAATACTCCTAAGTAGATAAGGGCAAATCCAGATCGTCAGAAGAATCGGACAAAACCGAATCCTGGTCCAAAGATTCATAAACAACTTCAGTCCTAGGACTCTTAGAAGGGTGGTGTTGACTAACCCTGATTAGAGTTATTAGATCTTCAGCCATTATTTGTTTATTAGGCATAGCAGCCTGAGCATGTGGCCTGGGCATCATTTTTTTAGGCATGATTCCAGATTTAGGCCTAAGTGAAGAAGGAAGTGTGTGTTTTAATATGCAAGTCCATAGGCATGAATACACCCTCAGAAGCCGGTGCCTCTGGACCCATCCAAGGTAGAGACTACCACAGGTTCCATAGCTGAAGCATCTTGTGGACTTTCGGACTCTGAATGGATCTCTGTATAGGCCTGCGAATTAGAAATAGATGGTATCTGGGCCTGCGAATCAGAAGTAGCTGGTATCGGAGGCTGTGAAAGTGCCTCACTGAGTACTGGTGACTGGCTTAGGAGAAACGGTAGTTTTGGACCTCGGCCAGTCTGTCTTTAAATTTGAGTTTTTTTGCTATACTGGTAGTCGGATGGTTAACTGACAACATTTCTTGGATAATTAAACAGAAAAACAAAATATTTAGAGAAGAAAATATACAAATGACAGTGCGTAAAGTACAAAAATGACAGCAAGGTACGTCATGGTCAGGGCCTAGGCAAGGCCTACAGTATGAATGAAAATCTTTGAGGTATTTGCTTTCCACGCGTAATGCAATTAACTTTTACTGACATCGTAAGGGGCAGGAAAAGGTTTCCCCAATGGGGTACTTAGCTTTAGTTGGAGACTTCGGTTCTGAAACTAGAAACTGACAATTTCAGGAGTCTGCCGACCGGCACTTGCAAAATGCTTCTGTTTCGGGCACCGCACAGCAAGAAACTGATGTAATGGCATCAGCTGCATGTTATATATCCCTAACACATTGGAAGATGGGACAGCAATCGACGCAGGACCCAAGACTTTGTTAATCAGGCTGAGGGCTAGCTGAAAGCAGATAACCCAAATGTAATGGTTGCAACAGTGAAAACATGAATAACATCAGTGTTTTTATTTTCATTTTCTCATTTTTAATTTTCTTTATAGTCGACTGCAGGAGATGAAGCACGAGGCTGGCTGACTGCAGTAGATGCAGCGTGGGGCAATATTTGTATTTTTTAAAAGTGTAACACTTGGCTTGAACTGCAGTGGTGAAACTGAAGTTGACATTCCATACACATTTGTTTATTCACTGGAAACAGTGTGGCTTCAGCCTAAATGTTAAAGTTCTCTATATACTTCATGTGGTTGCATGACTGTACCTGGCTAAAGATTAGCTCTTATACCATGATAGAATTGAATAACAGTAGGTGAACTTCACAAATGGAAACGATTGAACATAAAAGCAAGAATACCAATCCAATTTGCATTTCCAGTACAAGAAGAAAGTGGATGATGAAAGTATTTCGATTATGGCTGCCATATCTGAGTTACTTGGCTTAAAGTTTAATAAAGCAGGTTCTTGTACACTTAACTCCTGTTAGACGACAAAGGTAATGAAATCATTGTGTGCTGCAATGTTTGGCATGGCAAATTAGCAGTGTTGACAGGGCAAAGTGACAGGGGAACCTGTGCATGGAGTCCTTGATAGTCCCTATCATGATGTTGGATAGGGCAGTGTAGGTGGTTGACACTCAGAAATCCAACAGTAAGGCAGATTATAATTGTGCATGATTTATCTGCTATTATGTCACATGAAAAGTCTGTGCTGCTGTAGCAGGTGTGCTTATAGTCAATGTTATGTCAGTAACTTACCAAATGTGTCTTGTAAGTATAGTAGTGGTAGTTGTAATTTTGACAGAATTTCTTTCCTCTCTCCTTAGGTGACTGCCGCTATGCCTCAGTGTTTTGCTTACGGGTGTCGCATTTGCCACGATAGTCTGCCACCAGGTGTGTCATTCCATCGGTTTCCATGAGATATTAAAATGTGTACACAGTGGTTAAAAAATTGTGGTACAGATGTTGGCAATGTCAACAAATTTGTCAAAGAAGAGGTGAGCAGGCCAAAGCCGTAACATTTCCTGTGCTCAAAACACTTTCAGGATAGCCAATTTGAACAGAACTATATGTACGAGCTTCTTCCTGCAGAAATGAAGCCACGGCAACCAATTCGGCGACTAATTAAAGAAGCAGTGCCTACAATTTTCTTATTTGCCACCAAAAATCAAAGGACATCGAGACTACAGCGTCTACAGTGAAAAGAGCGGCGCAATGTAAGTAGATGGTCTGTGCATGATGTGTGTTAAGCATGAAAAAATTGGACTCTGCAGATGTCTGTGAAGAGTGCACCACTCATGACTGATCTGAGGTACAGCCTGATACTTGCAGTTTTAGATGTGGGTCAGTTCAGCAAAACATTGCATGCACGGATGTAGCCATATCTTGACCAAACTTATAGGTACGTGACAGACTAGGGAGAGTGGACACAATGTTGATGTAACATTGAGTGAGCATAAATGGTATGAATTAGGTGTGCAGACAACTAAGGAACATTTCTTAATAGTTTGACCTTTATTCTACAGCTTATAGAGGAACTTCTGAACAAACCACCAACAACCTTGCCCGAAATTGTCGATGCTGAAGCTTGTGCACAGTGTAAGGTAAGTCTATGTACTGCAATTCAGTGCACGTTATCAAGCAGTCATTACTTCATCTTTAGACATTTGATGTAAATGGTGCATCTTGACTTGACACAGATTTCTGTATCTCAGACTTGTAGCCATCAACAGCGAAAGAAGAAGAAAATTGCAGCAGACTCATTGGCAGAGGGAGCAGAAGCAAGTGTGTTTACAGAACCAAACGGAGATTGTGATGTGGCCATAGAACATGTTCAGGTAAGAATGAGCAATTCTTGCAAAAAAATGAGCCCTGTAGAGGGGGTGAATTGCACAGTGGTGAAGCACCGGATGTCATAAAGTAAAAAATGTAAAGTCGTATAGTAATTATAGATTGAGTAGTGTATTGAGGTTAACAGTGGTAAAGTTAACAGCAAAGCTAATAACTGTGTTGTGCTTTGGTAACTTAAGCATGGAGTTTATTTTGCAAAATATTAGGCCGTAATCTGTATAGTATTGGAGAATGTCAATTTAGGGACAGACATGCTGTAATTTTTGGGATAGACTTGCTGTAATGCTAATAGTGTTGACTGTGTTATCCTGCGTGCAACCAACAGAATGGTCCTAGGGGCCAACTGTTCCATCCGTAGTTAGGAGATGAATCCAAAAAATGATGAGAAGGGGCTTAGTGCAGGTCATAATGGATATATGAACAGTATGTAAATCTGGTATAAGGAAGTGTGTTGATGGATGATCACTGTACCTTACTGTTTACCATTTGGGGGATAGTCTGGAGGGAAGAGACACTGGATTTCCACAAGTGAGACTAATGTCCAGCACCATGTGATGTAGATGTAGAAGTTCTTTGTAGACATGCATCACAGCCTCATAAGTAATGGCAATGTTGTACTTGCAGGTACCTGGTCCTGAATTGTATGAGGAAGCAGAAGCCATTGAGATATACACTATGGAACTTCCGCAGTTTATTCAGAAAACTGTGGGTTGCCAAATGAAGATTCAGAGAAAAGGTTGCAGTATAGGTGTACAAGCAAAGTTATCAGAAGTTAAAACTCTGCTTGTGAAGATGATAGATGCAGCAGTACAGTTTCCTGAGGTGGTGTCAAAATGGACAGACCACACTTACTGCAAGTGGTCGAAGGTGGTGCAAACAGAAACAAGACAGCCAGATTCGGAGGCATTTCCCATTTTCAGTGAACTAGCCACAAGCAGCACACATCTGAGTACCTGTAGTCATCCAGTGGAAGACAGCTGCATTGCTCAAGTCAACTCAAGTGCATCAGTGCCTCTTCAAGTGATGGCTTGCAGCACGCCGATTAAATGTCCTCCAGAAAGCCTGCAGACAAGCATGCAAAGTGACTCCTCTATATCAAGGTGTGGAAATTATGACATTGAAATGGATCCTGACTGGTGCTACCCCTCAGACACCGTATCTACCTCTGACATGGAAGGCACAGTAGAAGTGGATGAAGATGAAAGGATGATAAGTGAGCCAAAGTACATTGTGTTTGAGTCTTGCCTGGATTCACTACTGTTGAAGTTGACTTGTCCCTAATGCCAAACACCTGCCGTGGAAGTTGAAAAAAAATCTAAGATCGGTTCTTGTGTGTATGTGAAGGTATCCTGCATCAGTAGTCATAAAGTACTGGAGTGGCAAAGTCAACCAGTGTTGGGACGGATGCCGGCAGGCAACTTATTACTTGCATCCTCTGTTCTGTTTAGTGGCAGTACATATGCCCACATTGCAAGATTCTGTGCATACCTTGGAGTCGAATTTATCAGCGAGACTACCTTCTACACTATTCAACGACAATATTTGTTCCCTGTATTACAGCATACCTGGACACAGCATCAGAATCTGTTACTGGCAAATGAAGATGGCAAAGAGATAAGGTTAGCTGGAGACGGTCACTGTGATAGTCCTGGATATTCGGCAAAGTACTGCTGCTATAGCATGATGAATCTGGATTCAGGATACATAATCAATTTTGCAGTAGAGCAGGTTTCCATGGGAGTGACTTCTGTGGCACTGGAGAAAAAAGCGTTTAAGAGGTGCATGAATAACTTGAAGGGTAAGAATATGAAAATCAGCCTGGTGGCAACAGATAGACATCGTGGAATTGGATTTGTAATGCGCAAGGAATTCCCAGAAGTTGATCAGTTTGATGTATGGCATATGTCCAAAAGTTTAACGAAGAAAATAATGGAAGCGGGAAAAAGGCAGGGTAAATGTGACTTACTACGGCGGTGCCACAGCATTTCTAATCACCTGTGGTGGTGTGCAGAAACATGTGATGGGGATGGAGTACTTCTGGAAGAGAAATGGCTGTCATTGCTGTACCATGTGACAGACATACACAGTTGGAGTGGGGCAAAGAAGTTGTCATGCTGTGAACATGAGATGCCAATCATAGACGGATATGAAAAGAAGTGGCTTGAAGAAGATGATGCGTGTCACAGTGCCCTGAAGAGGATAGTTACAAACAGAGTATTTCTAAAGGATTTGAAGCAAATAACCAAGTTCTGTCACACTGGCAAACTTGAGGTCTTCCATGCATTGCTATGCAAACACTGCCCCAAGTTTGAGCACTTCAGTTATGCAGGGATGAAAGCTCGTGTCATACTTGCCATCATGGATCATAATGAAAACCTTCATCATGAACAGGCTGTGGTCAAATTCCCGAACAGCACATCAGCAGCAAAAGGTGAACCTAGATTCAAAGTTGTGTACCCAAAGGTAAAGCAGGAATGGGTTTCTAAACCCATATTTGAGAAGAGAAAGTTTGACTACATCTATGACTTGATGATGGAAGTGCTAAGATCCAAACGAGGGAATTTGGAAATTGAACCCATGTCCATACCAGCCCATCCGAAGAACATCGCAAAGTGTGAGCATCCAGAGAAGAGTGTAGTGATTGCAAGACACATTTCAAGATTTGGGAAAAATAATTCGAAGCCTGGCTAATGGAGTAGCCATCTATCGACTGGGTGAGTACCTTGTCTTAGTATTTCTCTGAGTAGATGTGTAGCTTTGAGTGCAGGGAATGAAGGTATACTGCTTAAGTACTTGTTGGTAGTAGAGAACACTATTCATTATAGATGAGTAATGATGGATTGTTGCAGTCATTTTAGGGTCTGCCAGATGACATTGTACATATTTTACTTTCCTTGCAATAAAAACCACATTGATGATAAATTAGATTACTAAAGTGGCACCAGGGAGTGGACTTTACTGTATTGCTATGATTATCAACTTGCCTGTGCATGGTGAATGGAGCAAATGAGGGAGAGTGCCTGTGGCTGTTGATGGTAGCAAGAATAATCTCGTAACCAAGAATTTAGTAATAGTGGTCAAAGGGCAGACATAATGGCCCTATTTTTTTTTTTTTTGGTTATTTCTGGTAGATGGGGTTGGGAGTTAAGTTTGACTCTTGCAATATAGTGTCTTGATATGTATTGCTCTGTTCTGGTGTAATACCATGGTGCTTGTCATGTATGAGTTTTTCTGGTGGTTGGAGACAAGTGGACCATTCACAGACTTTGAGTAACTTGTGTATTCTCAAAGTATGTGGACATGAGTCAATGCAGTTGAATTACTTATAAACCAAGCTATTAGCAGTAACTGTGGTAATACAGGTATGTGTTATGTGCTCTGGAAAGAGTTATTGGTATGCTGTACATGTGAATTACATGTACCACATACTGTTTTAATTGCATGTATTTAATTGCGAGGTGTGAGATGAAATATTGTGCTTTGAAATTGCAGATTTGTAATCCGTGCAGTTTGGGTGTTGTCAGCCACACACGTGAAGTTGTAACACTGCTGAGTTAGAGTAGTATATGTACCTATGTCCAAGTTTGTCACAATTGGCTAATGTCATGTTGAATGTACCTGTTAATGGTAGTTGATGTGAATGATAGTCATGTGAAGTTATTGGTAGTGAAAGTATCAAAAGCATGGACAATGGCAAGAGTTGCATGTAACTTTTCCCATTTCATTGGGGTGCTGACATGCCATTATATAGTGTATGAGACGCATATGAATATATTCTTAATATCCACACAGATGTCAATATGCAGCTGTATAACATTATCACACTAACGTCATTTTCTGCCTGTGAAATGGTGAAACCAAACCACTGTAATGCTGGAAAGCTCAAGGGGGTGTTTGGCAACTCAGGTGCTGAGTTAGTGCTGTGATTAGTGTTATTGCTGCTAATGTTTTTCACTGACTAGACCTAATCGCTATATTGATCCGCTATATTGATCTGCAACTGAACCAGGTGCGGAGTATTTTCTTAGTATATACAAAAAAGATACTTGCTTTCCTGCTTTGTCTGGGTCTTTGAAAAATACTGTGCATGTTATGTGTTTTGCATGCTGGCTGTTGGTGATGCGTCTTCTAAGTTATGTAAAGTTTGCTCCGCCTATTTGGTTTTAACCGTCTTTCATTAATTTCAGTAGAGATGCATAACTGTTGTTGCTCTTATCATAGTCAGCAGATGTGTATTTACTAGATTGACAATGGCTCAATGGAACTAGCATAGCTGTGGTTGGTACGCTTAAATGTTAGAACAGTGAACTGAGTAAATTGTATCTTTCCCATCTTGGTTGTACACCTTAACGTTCATATAAATTGGCATTCTTCTGTCATTGCCTACACCGGGTAATGCATAACAAGTCTGCTGTGACCTGCTCTGGTTATAGCTTTGACATCTTCAAAAGATCCTTATCCTACCACCCCGCCCTGATACTTGATGCAGTTTACCTGTTGCACCATATAACCTTCTATCTGTATTCAGAAATTCATATTACACGCAATTAACTTCCATTACCGCCAATGTGACTAGAAATTTACAGTGCATTAGGCTGTCCTTTGCTGAAGTTCAAGCTCAGTCTGCCTGTACTGTCATGTCGTCTGTTTACTGCAGCTTGGTAGATCTGTCCCCTGCAACATGATGGCTATTGTCCATGACCAGTATGAGCAGCAGCGAGAACAGTGGTTGCTTGGGACACTGTCATAAGCATTTCTGCAAGCTAAAGAATGCCCATTTGGAGTCTGTCCTACTTTCCAGCTTCATCTCAAGTATGTGTATCACTGCAAACATTGTGCTAGTCATGCTTCATCCTTATCTGAATAAGAATTGTTAATCTCCCATCAAACAATCGCCCTCTCCAGTAGTGGCATGCTTTGCGGTCGTAGTTTGATGCCTGTAACTCCCACAGTTGTGGGAGTCACCTTTGCTTTTGTCCACTGTACTTTATTGACAAGTTATGGCTCGTGCTGGGGGCCAGCTGTTTCACTTGGGGATGAGTTTGGAGTCATAAATTCTACCCTAGTGCCTTCTCCAGACTAGTAATAAGTCTAGCTGCATTTGTAAATCATGGCTTGGCTGCCTTCAAGGCATTTGGCATACAAAAGTATGGAATGGCTTCTCCTTCCTGTTGAGCCACCCATGGGTACTCAGGCAATGGCCAAATCCTGTTCATTGTGGCCTGATATTGGCATTAAAGTCATCCATTATAGATAAAGTCATGTTCTGCTGCTTTCTCCAGTAGGTGCTGCAACAGCTGTCTGCACTGTTTTCCTCATTATCAAACACCCTGATGTGATGCATAGTCTGACATTATGAATACTGTCATATCATTACACTGCAGTCTGCCATGACTGAGTCACAATTCGTGATATCCCTCACTGCTTTAGGAAGAGCACCGCTCACCATAATTCCTACATTGCAGCCATGCCCACCACCAGAGTAGTATAGTGTGGATCTCAAACCAGTATAAGCAGGAATAACTCTTAGAATAGATAATGTAATGTAATCGGGAAGGTGTCAAAAGTAATACATGTATGGCTGGCCCAAAAAAGGTGCAACAGGAGCACATGTTCAGTGAACAGCCCACAGGTACAATCTGCTACTGTCAGATGCCTGGTGGATTACTGGTTTGCCGACAGTTTCAAAGAATAACTTTGCGCATGTAAATGTAATGCACACAGTCTGTCATGTGCAAGACTGTACTTGTTTAGCGATTTTAATTTTAATTATGTGCAACCTTTTTATCTAGGTAAATGAGAGCAGTATACACAGAGGTACTTGTTGTATGGTAACTGGTGAGCAATAGAGATTTTAACTTGCGGAACACAGACAAAGAGGTAGCTATTGTGTGTGGGGACTGGTTATGGAACTGGTTTGGATACAGAGCTTGCATATAAGTAACAGCCAGTGATGCGTTTCCGTGCCTGTAGCAAGCAATACAAGCCCGATTTGCAATTGTAAACACACAGTGACACCGGTGTCCTGGGAAATGTATTGTTACAGCCAGATGAGGAATTCGTACTTCCTGGTAATGCAATGTTAAATTTTAGCTTGTGTTCAGTGTAACATCCATTGATGGATGATAACCTAACTAAGTAGTGACAATATTTGTGGGTGTTGTGTGAATGTTGAAACAGTATGTAGATGTCTGGACTTGCTATGTTTGTTGCAATTGCAGATTGAAAGTATTTCTGTAATGGTAATGAATAGTACGAGTATGGTGCTTGACTCCAGCTGGTGATTGTGGAAGGCTGATTACCTGCAGGTGTGTTCTGAGAGTTTTGAGATTACTGTGGCTAGGGCTGCAGTGGCAAGTAGTGTTGTGGTGTGAGTGGACCTCTGTGATGCTGGCTACCGTGAAGTGGTACAGAGGCTTGTCACAATGGTGCAATGTTGGTTAAGAACATTTGCACTTTGTAACCAAAAGCCAGCTTGTGTGGATGCCTACGGAGTGGGTAAGTATTGGTCTGCATGGATTGGTGCATAATTAAAAGTTGAGTAATGTTTGTAAAAGTTCTCTTAACTTTTTATGACCAGGAATGTGTGACAGCTTGAGGAGACTGAACCGGACAGTGGCGAGCTTTTCCACATCTTAAAAATGGATGACTGATGCTAACTAACTGATGTAGTGGACAAGCTTGAAACACTTAGTCACTTCCTGGAAAGAATGACTACAACTCTTGCACCTGAAGGAGCAGGTTGTGGAGTCAAAATTGGATGAGGGTAAGGGGTAATATCTTTTTTATATCACTGTTATTCGCGTAGTTGAGTAGAACTGTTTTAACGTCGCAGTGTTATGAGGTATTTTCCACACAGGACTTTTAGTTTCACTGTAATGTAAGCCATTAGATGGATGCATACAGTAAGTAGCAAATGTGCTATAAATTGTAAGGAATTGAGAGCGGACTCGCTACAATTGATTTGTAATTGTGTGGCTAACATATTTGGCTCTACTTATGTGTAACTACAGTACTGAGGTGGTGGTTCTGCTGTAACGTTGTCGCCTGACAGCCAAACGTTGTCCCGTTCGATTCTCAGGTAAAGCGTCTTCCGTGTAGAGACATGTGTGAAGGGGCGTACCTTCGTTGAAGGTTGTGTGTCAGGGCTGGCAACTCATGTAAAAATCTTCGGCGGACCGGAGTTCCGCTGTGGCAACCCCTAACCGGGAAAAGCTGAAAGACGCAACTTGTGTGTAACCATAATTTAAGATGTAATGTGCAAGGTGGAATGACTGAGATATTGAGCTTGAGGTACAACTGACCGAGAAGGAACTTATGAAGTCAGGTGGGCGAAGGAATTTGTGAAGTCACACGGTCAATATTTTTATTTTTTATTTTTATTTTACATTTGTTGACCAGGGTAGTCCAACTGGATACATGTCCATTTTCAGCAGAGGCCCGGGGAGAAAAGCTCTAAGGGTAAGCAGATACAGCATTGCATAATACCAGCATTACATATTACAAACAGACTATTTACAGAGATTACATAAGTAAGCAAGTTAAACAAGTTCCACAGGTTACAGTTAATCCTGAGCACAAGTCAGGATTAAATTAAATTACACAGTAAACTGGTTAACAGATTTTTACACATTCTAGAGAGAGTTAGCCAGGCTTGATACATTGACATAGCTAGTTAAGTGACAAATGTTGTTTGAGTCTAGTTTTAAATTGACCTAAGGTGGAAAGTAAGGTAATATCAGCTGGAAGAGAGTTCCAGGATCTACTTACAGAGTTTGTAAAGAGAGAATCACCGGCTGTGTTAATTTTGCTAGTCTGAATTAGTAGTTAGAGGATCAAAGCGGTCTAGGATTGTTGTAGGGGGTGATAATATTTTTAAGTGTAGGAGTATTGTCCGGATTATAGAGGATTTTATAGGCCATAATCAGTTGGCTATACTGGATTAGGCTGGGTAGTTCAAGCCACCCAAGTGGTGTTACTGGGCCAATATACAGCCCAGTAACACCAACGATTTGAAGACACAACAGGACAGTGGTATGAGTTGGCAAAAAGGTAATGATGTTGATCCTTCAAAAGTAATGCTTTGGATTTCAAAGAAAAAGTGTTTGTAGATGCAGGTTCAGAGGTTAAATGGTAATCTTCAAAATGTCAGTCAAGGTTTTTGATGTAGTCTGGAAGTGTTTCTCTTGATGAAATGTAAGCATGGTGATTATAAAGCCAATGGTTGTTGGTGTATTACACTCTTTACAAGATGTGAGGATTGCCAAACAATCCAATTAAGTAGGTTGACTTTATGTAGGCGACAGTGTGTACAAACATATTTGGTATAGTGACAAAGTGTGACACCACAGATTGTCTGCAGCAACTAAAAAAATTAAGTTGGTGAGCAACAGTTTTGTAGAGGTATTTTCCAGCTGGGTGAAGGGTTGGTACGGGTTGCAAGTACATAGTCCCATGCTTTGGTGAAGCATGTTAAGGTGCATGAAAATGAATGGACATGACTAGGCTGGCATTTGTGAAGAGGCCTGTGAAACTATAGTAATGTAAAGGAACTTTTCATTACAGGGTTATAGTGATAAAATATTGCAGGATTTGAATAAATAGTTTATTGAAACAAGGCAAGGAATGAATTGTGACCAGAAGTACCACATCTGTGGATAATGTCCTTCCATGTCAGGGCTTGGTTAATATAGTGGCAGTGAACTGAGTAAAAATTGACTGCTGTGTGTAATGCTGTATGGAGAGAAAGTGAATAAGTATTGCGTTTTGTCTGAGAGAGTAAAGTCTGGACAAAGTCGGTACATGCAGTGGCCTCTGTATGATAGGTATTTATCTTGATGGCCTTTTACTAAGCATTCTTGACAATAACTGACCTGGAAGCATCAGACAGCACCCACGGTGGTGAATGGAATGTTACAAAAAGGAAACAGTATTTGACAGACTTGCTAAGCAGATGTGTTGGGTATATTTTTAAGGAGAAATGTGCAGAGTAGGCATAGCTAATTCATTATAATGAATGGGAGGAAAGACAAATGTGTAGTGACACACTGAATACTCACTGGTAAGCTGAGGTGTAACAGTACTGACAAGTGCCTAATTTAGGATTGGGATTGTGGAGTTTTTATATGCATCTTCACAGACTATATGCTTTATGTCCAGATGCAGTGTTTTACGTACAAGTAATTAAGGAATTTACAGGACAGCAAAAATGAGAAGACCTGCTTTGTAATACTGCTGTGGACAAATTAACTTCAATTACATTTTGGTGCAGCAGTGAGCATTTTAAAAAATCCTGAAAGTAGCATGGTGTTTAATACTGATCAATGCAAAAGTGTAATGTCCTAGAACTGTCCTCTTTTTTTTCTTTACACCGCAGCAGTCAAAATGTTTGGTACCTACAGTCAACAGGAAGGCTTGAGAATGGGAGATCAAAAGGCTTGCAAAACAGTGCCTCCTGATGTGCTATTGAGCATGGATGGTAATTTGACAGCCTGTGGTGCAGCTAAAAAAAATGTCCCACTGAGAGTAAGACTGGAAGAGGTAAGCAGGCCATTATTCAAGACTCCTGCTGTGAAATGTCAATCACAGCCGTAAGCAGCTCAAATTACCTTCAGTTCTCTGACAGCTAGGGAGGTGGTGTGAAGGGGGAGGGTAGATGAATAGAAGAACTACAAGCCAAGGATAACAAAAGACTTAAGAAATTAGCAGGTCTAACAAGAAGCTGCAGTAAAAAAAAACTTTGAAAGTCTTTTCTTTGGAATTTCAGCTGCTTGTGGTATAATTAGCCACTGAAAAGCAACCATTGTTTTGGAAAAAGTTTGTGATTGAAGCAACAGAGTGGATGCATGCTAAGTGAATACTGTGACAGCAACTGTCTGTGGAACAGGGACGTCTGTGTGATGTCATGGTTTTGAGACAAATACTGCATTGTGGGATAGCAGGAGGCTTAGTAAAACTTAGAAACAATTTCAACATGCTAGCCCCCATGTGGCAAGAGTATAAAATTACGTATAAAAATTTCAAAAAAACTGTAAATGGTCCCAGAGTGCTATTAAAATATAGGAAATATCAAAACTTGATGAAATAGACATGTTTTTTCAATCTGTGGGTGCGGTTCTCTTAAGAATAGCCCTGGCAAAACCGGCTCTAGATCTGGAAATGCCATCCAACTTGTCATGTTTTGTGAAGGTATGGACAGAAGACCAAGTAGCTGCTTCCAGGGTAGCGGAAGTATCCAGACCTTTGTAAAAAGTACCTGAAGAAGACACAGCCTTAGTAGAATGAGCCTTAACTGGAGATGCGAGGGGTTTTCCATGAAACATGTAACAAACAGAAATAGCCTTAGAGATCCAAGTGGAGATTGTTTGCTTGGAAACAGGCTTGCCTACAACCCTAGGATGATAGGAAATGAAGAGGCAATCAGATTTTCTGATAGACTTGGTTTTATCCACATCTGTTGTATCTTCAACAGAACTTTCTGTAGAAGGGGAAGGGAGGGGGAATGCTTAGAGAAACATCCCCTTGCAAGTAAAGGACAGGGCATCCACGAATAAAGTGGCACTATGACTTGGACCTGGAAGCCATGCCCTTACTTATAAGATGGGTAACACAGAATGATTTTCTTACTACCTTGACCACATGTTGGTCAAAAGCCAGATTACTGTCTACATATGTTCCCAGATCCCTGACTATCAGGTCAACTCAGAGTGGTGTCTTATTGATGTAATCAATATAGAGTAATTAGGTGGGGTGGCAGTTTTCCCAAAAGGCACTATAATGCATTTCTTGGCTTTGAGTTTTAATCTGTGACTTTGGCACCAATCATTTGTTAAACCCCGTAGTAAGATGCTTGTGTCAAGAGGAATCTATGATGGCTCCTATATGCAGTCATTTGTGATCTTGGTCAGTCAAGGATCCTTGACATTAACCTTTATCTCTGAGAAGTAGATGTCAGTTAGGAGCAGTCCCAGCACTGAGCCATGAGGTACTTCACTGATGACCTGTCTCTTAGTGTGGATGGTCTCACCAATCATGACTTCCTGGGTCCTGTCTGTGAGCCAGCTGGCAATCCAGCAAGTAACATAGCAGTTTATGCCTAATTCAGTTAGTTTCTCAACCATACACAAGTGGGGTATTGTATCAAATGCCTTAGCTAGATCCAGGTAGGCAGTATGCAACATTTTCCCCTCATCTATTGTCTTGATGACCTGACCTGACTTTTCCCTCACAAAGCCAAACTATGTTGGGTCCCATGTCTGAAGGTTGCCTATGACTTTGTTGAGCATTTCAAAGATAATCTGTTCAAAGGCTTTGCATATTAAACTAGTCAGACCAGTAGATCTGTAGTTTCTGAGGCTGGTTGATGGTCCACCCTTGTGAAGTGGGATGACCATTGCAGTCCCTCATTCTCATTGTACAAAGGATGTTTTGAAGCTATAGATGAAAAGTGACTCAAGTGGTCCTCATAGGTCATGTTTTAAGCTATTTAGCAGGCATCTTGGGATATTTTTGCAGCCCTTGAGGCTGTGTTTTTGTCATTGGTGAGCACTACCAGCACCTTCTCCCTGCTAATAGATAGAGGGAGTTATGCTGGTAGGTATTTCATAGGGGTGGCAGATGGGAGTGGGTGGTAAAGTTTGAGCTGAATTTGTCAGCCAGCAAATTCACTATGTTACTCTGCTCATTGAAGATGACAATATTGTCCACCAATTCAGCCCACTGATGTATGCTGGCTTTGAGGTTTCAGACATAGCTGTAGAAGGACTTGTGGTTGTCATTAGCTGAGGCTACCTTGACTTTATAGGTTCATAGGTTCACAGGTGTGTACTAGGCTAATGGCACTGGGGCCTTTACAAGCCTAGCCAAAGGATTTCCCTGGTATTGTGCTACCCGACCTTAGTTCCCAGTGCCTCTGAGTAGAGCCACTGGAGTTATCCTCAGGGTGAATTTTCTATTTCCCATCCACTCATCAAGATTCCTCTTGAAGAGGGTCAGCGAGGTGCTCTGCATGACATGTATGGGAAGTCTATTCCATAGCATGGGCAGTCTCTGGCTTATGAACCTGTCCCTCCAGTATGTTCTGTTGATTGTGGTAATGAGGTTGAGGTCTGTGGAGCATGTGGTGTGGAGAGATTGTGATTTCTTTAGATGTAGCATTTCTAACAGAGCTGGGTCAGACATGGCTTGGTAAGTCAAGCAGAGATCGCCTCTAAGTAGGTGATATGAGACAGAGAATAGTCAGAGTTTTTTGAGTCTGTCCATATAGGACAAGTGTTTAAGGCCTAGGATCCTCTTTGTGAGGTACTTTTGCGGCCTCTCCAGTTGTTGCAGGTGTCTAGTGAGGTACATGCCAAATGGGGCATTGTACTCGATGACTGGCCTAATGAGGGAAGAGTAGTGGGAGACAATGACCTCTTTCTTCCTGGATGCAAAACCGTTAGTAATGAGATGTGCCACATAGAAGGACTTTCTGACCACAGTGGCAATGTGGTGATCAAAAGAGAGGTTTCTTGTCAATCTGTGTTCCCAGATCTCTTATAATGCCTACTGTATTCAGTGAACTACCATCAATGTGGTAATTCATGGGAACTGTTTTTTTCTTAAAGAGGATGACGACACATTTTTTGGCATTGAGCTTAAGGTCATGGTTCTGACATCAATTGTTGGTCTCAGTGATGCCATTCTGTAGGATGTTAACATCACTTGGGGAGTTAATAATAGCTCCCAACTTGCAATCATCTGTGAACTTTGTCAGCCAGAGTCCCTTCTTGTTTGCCTGAACTTCAGAGTAGTAGATACCAAACAGGAGAGGACCCAGGACCGAACCCTGTGGGACTCCACTCATAAGTAGTCGGCAGTCTGACTTGGAATCAGCAACTTTCATACTGTGGGTTCTATCTGAGAGCCAGTTTGCAATCTACCTAATGATATAGGGGTTGATGCCTAGCTTAGTGAGTTCTTCTATGATTCCTGAGTGGCGAATGGTATCAAAGGCCTTGGCCAGATCAAGGTAGGCTGTATGAACTACCTTGCCTTCATCCACAGCTCTGGTGACTGACTCAAAGAAGTCAACCAAGTTAAGCAGGCATGATCTACCCTTCACAAAACCAAACTATATGGGATCCAGAGTTTGGAGATTCCCTATATCCTTGTTTATTAGGTCCATGATGATGCTTTCCATAGCTTTTTATATCAGACTCATCAGGCTAATGGGGCAATAGTTCCCAGGGTCTGTAGTCGCTCCTCCTTTGTGGAGAGGGATGACTATAGCAGTGCAACATTCGGTAGGGACAAAGCCTGAGGTGAGGCTGTGATTGAACAGGGCACACAGGTGAGGTACCAGTTCACTCTGTAGTTCATGTAGAACACAGCCAGGGATATCAGTTCCCATAGAAGCTGTATTACTGGCCTTGGACAGTTTTGAGCTGTGCAGCAGTAGTACTGGGTGTCTGGCAATCTAGGTTTGTCAATTTGGCATTTCCTAAAAAAGGCTCTTTTTTAAAATTTAAAGTTTTAGCCAGTATTTGAAAGCTTAGGGGAGGAAGTTGCAGACCATCCTTTGCAAAGCAATGTGGTTTGTTAAACATATGCTCCCACATTGACAAATATTGAACCCCCCTGGAAACGCACCAAAAACTAAGTCAATTATTGAAGTCCATCATATTTTGTTCATATTGCAACATCATCCTTAGTGAAGGTAGAATGCTGATGCAAGGTACCTGTGTGTGTGTGTGTGTGTGTGTGTGTGTGTGTGTGTGTGTGTGTGTGTGTGTGTGTGTGTGTATACACTCTCATAAAATACATTGATGCCATGTTCACCTTTAGGAGTTGTGTATCTGAGCATGCTCCTGTGTTGGTTTTTGGTACTGGGGAGGGGTACCTACAGGCAATTTCAAGCTTTTGTTAGCTGGAATGGATTCCAGCTCATGTTTCAGAAGTGGCAGCTTCTGGTACTGGCTGCTAGGCTGCAGTTTCCCCAAATACATTTTTAAAACTAGCATGTGATCACCCTTATCCCACATCTATAGCTTAATGTGACTATTTACTCTGTATTGTAAATGTCAGAAATGTTGCTCAATAAATGTCTCACTGGGCTGCTTTATGAAGTAGTGAGGAGCCCTTCTTACTGGCTGAGGTTGCTTCAGGTACCTAACCAAGGCATCCTGAAACTGAAAGTGAAGGAAGAATTAATCTATAGCTGCAGAGGCACAAGCTCAAGGGCAAGTTTTTTTTTTTAATAGCATTTTTTTATAAGCAATATGTCAGCTACCACATTGTGGGAAGGTAAATATTTAATTTATTGAAGTATGTGAGTGTGTGTATGTGTTTGTGTGTGTCAGGGGGAGGGGGGACAGCACAGAATCTCCCTGATTTTGCCTCATGTTTAAGTTTGTTTCAGTATCACTTTAATTTGTAGTTATATCTGTGTGTGTGTGTGTGTGTGTGTGTGTGTGTGTGTGTGTGTGTGTGTAAGAGGGCAGATACTCTCAAATGTCATAGATTTTTCCAGGATGTCCCTGCTTTTTGTCTTGTATTTTGGTCTGGTCCTCGTAAAGTTTGTATTTTTTTTTTGGTCATATTGGTAAAGTTTGAAGTAATCTAAATAATGCAGCCATTTGAGTTTCAGATTTATTAGCCTTTAGAAAAAAATGCTAATGCAAAAACAGTTCTAGGAACTTTCAAAGTAAATAAAGGCAGTAGCCATCCCTGAATTTGGTCCTTTGTCCAACATTATTTTTTGCTTCATCATTGATTCTTGAACCAAGAGGTTGAGAGGTATATGGGGTATGTATTCTGAGAGCAGTTAACGGATAGAAAATGCATTCACTGTAGATCAAATTCTGAGGGCAGTAAAATGATAGAAATACATTCTCGGATGGCATTTATTTAAGCAATAACCCATGGCTGAATGTGGATAATCCTTGATTATACAATGACCCCCCCATTAATATTCAAAAATGCGCACACTGATTGGCAGCGTGCACATTGTAAATCTGAGTTATAGTAATGGAAAAAGGTCCGGTCGCCCAGACTTTTTCCATTACTATAACTCTTTTTTTTTTACGGCAATGGAAAATGCAAGATCTCTGTTGCTTCACACTGTGTCGCTATGTTAAACGAGTTTAACATAGCTAGACAACTTTAAAAAAAGCAACAGAGATTCTCCGTTGCTTTTTTAAAGCTGTCTCACTATGTTAAGCGAAACAGTTTAGCAACAGAGCTCTTGCTTTCTCCGTTGCTTTTGCCCACAGCTCTGATGTACTGATTGGGCATACGCATGCGCAGTACATCAGAACTGCTGCAGAATACCAGACAGCTGCGGAAGGGCATCATGGAGGCATTATACAATGCCATTATTTAAGAAAACTAATTATTTTTTTTCTTAAATAATGTCATTGTATAATAGCAATAACCCACTTCTGGATGTGGGTAATGCTGGATTTACCCACAATTGGCTTTGTTTGGCCACTCGGGCTTCGCCCTAGTGACCAAACTACACCAACCATGGGTAAATCCAGCATTACCCACACCCAAACATGGGTTATTGCTATATTGACCCACAGTTGGTGTCAATTGGTCATGAGCGAATACTGAGTGGCCAAACAGAGCCAACCATGGATAAATCAAGTTATGAGTTATTGCTATTATACAATTGTTATTTTTTTATTATGTTTATTATTTGTTAGTTATTTATTTTCTTGTGTGTTTCATGATGTGCTCATCCATTTTATTTTCAGAAAAAAATAATGCTTTTATTTAATTGCTGTATCCTTTTTTATTTAGTAACATTTAGTAAATGTAGAAAGAAATGAAGTTAAGAATGTACACTTTTGTTTTTTCATTTATTCATATGCTTTTCGTGTTGTATTTTATTGTTTATTTTATTGTTACTGTATTTTAAGTTTTCTCTCCCTTTTTCTCATATACCTGTACTTCACTACTTCCTTGTCTCTCTATCCACCTTCTTTATAAGTTCATTCAAGTATAATTACTGTCTTCTACTTTGTTATTTATATCGACTTTTTTTTTACTTAAATCAAACATATAATTTGTATTTAATGTTTTGTTATCATGTATGTAGATAGTAGAGCTTTTCTCCTCGGGCCTCCACTGAAAATGGACTTGTATCCAGTTGGACTAGCCCGGTTAACAAATGTAAAATAAAATAAAATAAAATAAAATAAATTTTATTGTGCTTCTGTTCATTTCATCCTGTATGTTTTCTTCTAGGCTTGGTTCCTTATCAGCGTAGTACCTGTAATGAAAAATTGTATTTATGTTACTTTTGTTGTATATGCATGTTACTAGTAGGTTTTAATATGCAGAAATGAAGATTTTTACTTACTTGTTTTGCTGGTGTTCTGTGTTGTAAATGTTTACTATTCAATAGTTTATTATTTTTCTATGGTTGTTTCTTCAGTTTGTGACATGCCTTCATCAATATTTTTCTTTGCTGTCCTGTCTCATTGTTTTTTTTTTTTTTGCAGGGAAGTATGTTTTGTCATTGGCAGTATGTTAGTTTTTTTTTACATTTGAAATATTTTGTGTGCTTCTACCAATATTATTTTTCCCCATGTTTTGCAGTCAATTATTGATGGCTGGTAGTAAGAGTGCAGTGATGTTTCACTTATGTCCTGTTATGCTCATTATCTGTCTAGTTTCTATTCCTGCTTGTGAGGAGTGCCTCATATGGAGTGGTTTATGTATTGTTTGGGAAGGTCTGCTTCTTTCTTTGGCAGTATTCTTGATAGGTAGTTGATTCCTATTGCTTGTGTTGTGTACCAAGTTTGTATTTTATCAAGTATATGTTGTGGATATTTCTTTGGGTATATAAATAGTCCTATTGCATTCAGTGGTGCTTTTTGAAGTTTTTTTTTAAAGTTTTGCACACGGCATAAAGGGTCTGTAGGGGTGGAAAACATAAATCCTCTAAGTGACTGTTTGCTATTGTCAAAGTTTTCTGTGTATGCTGTTTTATATTTCCATTGCAGTTTTCAGTTGTTGTTCTTAGGTGTTGTCATCTTTTTAACATAAAACTCTGTTGGGTGAAGTACCTTACACCTTCATTTCCTTGTCTTCCAAAATGTAACTGAATGTCAGGTCAAACTTTTTTGATAAGACTACGTGCTGTGTTGATGGACAGAGCTTTACAGTTTCTTAAATGTGTTATTTCTTCAACTGTTAGTGACTTATGATGTTCTGTTGTCTTTTCCACCTCTGTATTGTTAAATTACTGCACTGAATACATTGTTAGCATTTGTTAGGCACATGTTTGTTATAATGTTGATGTTTCTGTTTGATGGTGGATTATCTATGTATCTGTTTAGTCTTGCTTGTATTGAAACAAAGGTGATTATAACATTTTTGTCCATTTGTGTTCCTTAAAATGCCATAAAATTATCTTACTAGTAATTTGTTTACATTTTCTGGGGTAATGATTTGTAAGTGTATATTGCAATGTTTATCTTTTTGCCAGTTTTGAAATAACTTTCAAGCCCACCTTGTTTGCTCTGTTGTATTTCTTTCTTCTTTTTCATGTTCTAAGATGTCTGATGTTATTTCATGGTACTATTTCTTGGCTTTGTAGTGCTTGGCTGTTTTTCTTCTGTTTTAAGAATTTCCATTATTTTCAGGTACGCTGGCACTTATATTTTTTTTGTTGCTCAGGGACTGTTTATACTGTTGTACTTTCTGTTGGTGGTGCTGAAGTGTGGTTTTGCTTCAAGAAGGTTGGTTACCTTCTTCTTCTTTCAGCTTTTCTCAGTTAGGGGTCATCACAGCAGATCACCTGTCTGCTCATGATTGGCAGTGGAGTTTTACTGTGTCAAGTTGCCAGCCCGGCACCCAACCTTCCACAGAAGGCACACACATGCACGCACTCATGCCTAGGGCCAATTTAGAGTGTCCAATCCACCTACAGCATGTCTTTGGGATGTAGGAGGAAACCAGAGCACCCGGAGGAAACCCAGGCGACCACAAGGAGGACACGCAGACTCCGCACAGAAGGCACCCCAGCCGAGGATCGAACCGGAGAACCTCTTGCTGTGAGGCGGCAACGTTAACCGCTGCACCACTGCAGCCACCCAAGAAGGTTGGTTGCCTACTTTTCCCATATTTTTAAATATTTTTTCTGTTTCATTGTCGCTTATAAAATCAAAGTTTATTTCCATTTTTTTCTTTTTTTTGTAGCTATTGTTTAGAATTGGTACCTGTTTTTTGTGGTAATTATGTGTTATAATGCTCATCTTATTTTTATGAGTTGATTTTTCGTACTTGTGTTTAACAGTAGATATCATTTTGTAGTGAGATAATATTAGAATAGCTTTCTTTTGTGTGCTAGTGTCAAAGATGTACATTTTTTTATTTATTTTTTTAGAATAGTTATTTCATTTATTTTGTAAGGTACATTTTATTACAGTCTGCTATTGTGGGAGAATCCTTTGAAATGTAGCTTCCACTTTGGTTTTCCTGTTTGTTTAATTTAGTTGAAGAGTATTATAATTAATTTAAATGACTGCATTTAAGTTTTTTTTTTTTTTTTTCAAAACAGGTTTATTGTTTAACATATAAGAGAAATATCATAACAATTTTATACAAGTAATTAAAAATAGGTATTATTATAATATTCAACAAAACAACTAAAGTATTTACAAAGACATCCACTACAATCAGATCAATTAATTAAACTAAAATACCATGCTATTGAAATTAATTTTTTTTAACAAATTTTGTAAATTATCCCATACAATAAAATAAGATGTTTTTCTGTTTGTTCTAGTCCTAATTGTGTTATTTTCCATATGCCACACTATATTCATAACATTTTTAAATTCATTGAACGAAGGAGGTGTATCTGAAATCCAATTTCTAGTTATTATTTTCCTAGCCACTGCTAGAATAGACCATAACAAGGGAAGCTTAACCTTTTTAATACTTTGAGGTACAGGTGTGTTGAATAATATAAGAGATTTAGAAATAATGAAATTATCTCTAAAAAGAGCCTGCAAAAATTCATTAATTGACTTCCAGTATTCTTTCAATTTTATACAGTCATAAAACATATGAGCCCAGTCAGCATTAATTTCTACATTACATCTCTTACATAGATTATCTTTATTTATTTTATTCATCATCAAAGGTGTATAAAAAGATCTATGTAAAAATTTCCATGTATAAAGTCTCACTGCATTTAAGTTTTGACTTGCTGAGATTTTCTTAAAATGTCCAAATTTGTGTCTTATATGTTTCATTTATTATTGTAAGTTTAGGACTTTTCTCCTTTGGTTTCTACTCAAAATGGTCTCCATGCTCAGTCAGACTTCTCCCTTAAACAAATGGAAAATAGTAATATAGATTTAGAACTGCCTGCATTCATTTTTGACATGTGTTTGGCTTATGCATTAGGCAAAATGAATGCAAGATGCCCTCTTTGCTTTTTGGCATTTTCATTCCTAGACTAAACTGCTGGGGTGTTGTGGTTCACGGCATTAATACCAGCAACCTTAAATAATGGAGAACAAATGCTTCCAACTAGGGACAGATTGTAAATGTTGCTCTTATAAAGGTAATGGAATAACAGGATTTGTGTTAGCATGCATTGTCAGATGGACAGACTGTGTGTTGCTCTTATAAACTTACAAAGCTGCTTGAACAACAATATTTGCATTAGCATGTATTGTTGGAAGGACTTTCTGTAAATATTGCTCTTGTAAACTTAGAAAGCTGTTTGATAACACAATTTATGTTAGCATGCATTGTCAGGACAGACTGTAAATGCTGCTCGTATAAACTTAGAAAAGTGCTGGAATAACTGGATCTGTTTTAGCATGCATTGTCTAATGTATATGAAGTCTGAAACTGAAATGCGTGTCGTTATTTAATGACTTCATTCTTCGGTGATTTGTCAGAAAACAACAAAAATTTTTATGAGAAACAGACAAAAAAAAGAGAGTCAGAAATGTGGATATTCTGTGAAAATCTGGTTATTTGCAAGGTATGCCTCCATAGCATATATGAATTGAAAAAAAGTCTAGCCACTCAATGGTACTTCAGTGGCCAGACTTTTTTATTTTTTTTCAATTTATATATCCTCAATTTACAACAGGCATGCTGGTTGGTCAGTTCAATCAGGTTGCTTATTTTTTGCATACCAACAATCCTTTACTGTATAATTATGTATTTATTATTCATCTGAGTGCAATCAAACATCTGAGGTATAGTTGTTTACCGAATGTATATGTGTGTGTGTGTGTGTGTGTGTGTGTGTGTGTGTGTGTGTGTGTGTGTGTGTGTGTGTGTGTGTTGGGGGCTTGGGCTTAAGAGTGCATAAAATAAATTAGTGTGGACAATCATTATTATTATTGTCTTTTTAAACACCTTCATTAAATTATCACTTAAGATATGGGAAAACATATGTTTATATAAAAGAAAACAAACTATATTAACATGTTCCCAATTACAAACATTATACATCACATATAATTTTTTGTATAAATAACATCAATCCAACATTACATAAATTGCTCAATTCCTGCCTTCCCTTAACTCTGTCTCATCCTCCAAAACATTGTTCTGCCTGTATTATTCCCATAATTTCCATTTTCTATATAATTTGCTTTTGCCCTTTATAAAGATCTCACTTTCAGTTATTTTATCTTTGCTACGATATTCAGTACTTGAAATACATTTGGTTTAGACATTGATTTCCATTTTATAGCAATTTCTTTTGTTGCAGCCACCAGAATTAAACTCAACAAGGCTTTACTTTATCTAGCCAATTCAGATTGTGTATCATAGGATCATAGGAGGTTACTAGGCTAATGGCCCTGGGACCCTTACAAGCCTAGTCAAGAGTTTAACCGGTCACCCCTGTCAGTGAGGGATACAAATTTGTGGTTTCCCATCCACTTATCAAGGTTGCGCTTGAAGAGGGTCAGTGAGGTGCATTCCAGCTAAAGGTATTATTTCCTTGGTTATACCAATTTGTTTATCCAGCATTTTGACAGGGTTCTCTGTAGGGAATTTTTAAAGTCTGCCATATAATTACACTTCCCAAAACATATGGTCTTAGTTACCTTGTTCTTCCTCATCACACCACCATTTGCAATCTACCTGAGGAAAAATTATTTTTAATCTGCTTGGGGTATGAAAACACCTATGCAAATACTTCCAAGCAAAATCATAAATCTTCTAGAGTCTTTGCCATACTTGGAAGCCATACGTACATCCTCTCATTGTTTCCTTGTGAATTGTTTATTCAGTCTCACTCTTCCCAGTCTTTTCTAACCTTCTCTGATTTATTCCAGTCATTAGTGAATTTGGCTTTAATTGCTGGGTATAGGGCTATCTGGTGGATAAAAGTGATTGCCATCACTCAAACAAAGACTGCCAGTAATGAAACTGAAGAAAGAAAATTGCCACAACCTTGTTTTTAATGCATTTTCATCCAATTTAATGATCATGAACTTCATCAGAAATGCCATCCATACGTATTGAATAATTTAAATAACAAATGAACTATCTCATGTGATCTGAAAGACCAATAAAATGCATAAAACACTTAATATATTTGCTAATACAATACTTATAAAAAACTCATTGCCTTTTTAAAAAAAGCACACTAAACGCATCCCCATTAGAATCTGTTAAATACAAAACTTGAACAGCTTACATAAAAATGTATGTAATGAATATATATATATACATATACTATAACCTTTGTGCTTGTAAAAAGCACTTTATATTAATCATGTCATTAAGTCCAGGAAGCTGGTCTGCACTAAATAAAATCTGCCACAGGGTCTCTTTACACTCTAAAATTACTTTAAAGTTCCCAGTAAATGTGTCATCATTAACTTTCTCTAACACAAAAAATGAAAACTTTTTATAATTGCCATCACTATTATTTGCTCAAGTTAAAATGTCAGTATTCTAGCTTCACTGAGCCAGCTAAAATATTTTACTGCAGCTATTTTTGTAAGGCGGTCATTCAATAAATCACTCAATAAATCAGCTGTAATTGATGGGTAGGAGATCTGTTTGTGATGATAATGACTTCATGTGAGTAAGTGGAGGAGTTTTGGTGTATTTAAAAGTAGCAAGTTGGTTGTCATTTTTTTCATTTTACATTTCAGTCAAACATCAGCATTGTACATAATAAGTCATTCTCTGTGATGTTCTAGACAGGCTGTGTGAGAGCAAATGATCATGGGTACAGTGGTGCAACAATTAGTGTTGCCATCTAAAAGTACTTGTTCTCTGGCTGAGGTTTTGGCTGCTGTATGGAGTCTACACACCCTCCCTGTCTGCATGGGGTCTTATCTAGGTACTCTGGTTTCCTCTTCCAGACCCTCAGCTATACAATATATTCATTGGGCCATTTTGTGTATTTATTTTCATCGTAATCATGCACCAGAGTGGTACACAGAAGACAGCCATCTTTTTGGAGGGATAAGACACCAGGCACTATACCTTGAAATGATTTATATATCTTTGTAAGCTGTTACCTTATCAGTTCATTGGGTAGCTGCTATTTTATTATCTGTGAACATTAAGCAGTACATACGACCTATTTTTCCCTGAAAGAAAATAAAATAAGACTATGTTTCTTTTCTTACTCATCATTTTTTTGCGCAGGCCATCTAAAAAAACACTCTAAGAAGCATTTCACAGCATCTAGAAATGGTTCCCTCTACATTTTCTCCACCTTTCATCTTCAAAGAGCAAGTGATTAATACTCTCTCCAAGGCCAAAAACGCAGCCTCTATGGGACTAGGCAGCATCCCATATTGCATTTTAAATGGTCTAAAACATGAGTTAGCAACTCCATTAGGTATTCTCTTCAACCACAGCCTGAATGCTGATTTTGTCCCTGCTGAATGGAAAACAGCAACCATCATCCACTTTCATAAAGAGGGTACAGCAACAGACTCTGAGAACTACAGATTCATAAGCTTAACTAGCCGTATCTGTAATGCCATTGAATGAATCATCATGGGCCTTATAAATAAACATATATAGGTGATCTCCAAACCCTTGATCTGACAGTTTGATTTTGTCAAAGGCAGATCATATCTATTAAAGGTGATGAATGTCTTCAAAAATGTCACCAGAACCATAGATGAAGACAAATCTGTGCCTACAGCCTACTTGACTTAGCCAAGGCCTTTGATACAATACCACATTCGAGCATCATTGATAAACTCTCCTAGTTGAATATCAACCCTTATGTCATCAGGTAGGTTGCTAACTGGCTCACTGACAGATTATAGTCAGTCAGAGTTGGGGACTTTACCTCAACCAGCAGACCTGTTACCACCGGTGCTCCACAGGGGTCAGTGCTGGGCTTCCTATTGTTTGGAATATATGTCTCAGAAGTTCAGGCCAAAACAGAGAGGCTGTTGCTGACAAAGTTTGCTGCTGACTGCAAATTAGGTGCAATCACTGAATCCCCAAATTATGTCAATATACTTCAAGAGGGACTTACAAAAAACAATGACTGTTGCCAAAGCCATGGACCCAAACTAAGTATTAAAAAATGCATTATCCCCTTCAGAAAAATGATATCCCTGCAGACTATCATATAAAAATAATACCATAAGTAACAACTCAGTAGTGAGAGACTTGGGAACGCAAGTGGATTGTAACCTAAACTTTGACCAACATGTGTCTACTGTCGTAAGGAAGGCATTCTACATTGCACACCTCATTGGCAAATGCATTGCCTCAAGAGTGAAAGAGGTCATAGCACCCCTGTACTCGACTCTCATCAGGCCAGTAATTGAGTACAATGTTCCCTTTGGTATGTACTTAAGAGACCTCATAGATTTCTAACCAAGAAAATTCAGGGTCTCCAACACATATTGTACATTGACAGACTGAAGTCACTGTCACTGTACTCAGTAGTGTACAGACTACTTAGAGGAGACTTGTTCCTGGCCTACAGAGCAACCTCAGATCCAAACCTAATGGAAATGCTGCACATCCACAAGTCAAATGGGGCAAGGGTCACCTGCTCCAGGGACCTTAACCTGGCTTGTGACATAAATAGAATCTGCTGGAGAGACAGATACGTCTCTCAGAAGTTGTCACTCCTCCGGAATAGGCTACCAATTCACATAAAAGAAAGCCCCTCTATGACCCAGTTTAACCCTAGTCTGGATGACTGGATGGGAAACCATAAATTCCTGCTGGGAATTTCACCTATGACTCTCCTACATATGGACATTTGTTGCAAACTAAGATCTTGAGTTTAGGCAAGATCTTTTATATTGGGTTTCTAATAGTATTATATTTGGTACACATGGCTAGGCTTATAAAGACCTTCAGGTCAGTAGCCCATTAACCACCTATGAGCCTAACATCCTGATGACTCCTGGCTTCAGTTACTTCACCCTTTTAAAAGGATGGAAGAGAATCTAAAAAGTGTGACGAAGAGTAAAGAGACAAAAAAGAAGAAATCTATTTTGATAGTCTGGGAGACAGATGAAGGGAATACAGGACAGGGGCACTGGAGAAGAGCAGAGGGGCCACTGTGCAACAAGGGTTCCATTTCACTTAAAATGCCAGATTGCAGTCAGACATCTGAGAGCTATATATTCAATAAAGTGACCATAAATATTGTGTACTGAGGCACTCAGTTGATAAAAGTGAATGAGGTCATATTTTGTTTGATCACAGATAATGGTCATTGACTTGTCAAATTGAACTCCACCCCATTCCAGTTAGCCCCACCCATCCAATTGCTTCCTACAGTCCTTTTGCTTTGAAGTGACCAAAAATGACTATTTCAGCAGTGCTCACGTCTACCAGTTTGAGCCATTTATTATTTCAGCTGATTTATTCACTGATTTTATGACATGACCTAGCTGTCAATGGAGAAAACATATGAATAATGCAAGGTTCAAACATTAAGAAACAGATTTTTTTGTCCATTTAATTTATTTTTTTACATTGATTTTTAGTTGAGTAAATCCTAGTATAGGTGCTGCATCTTGGTACATTATAGGATTTAAAAAAATAAACTGAAACAAAACAACACTACTGATCAAAACTAAAAACAAATAAAAAAGAGAACAACAATTTCAGAGTGCAGTAAAGTACCTTTAATCTGGTTAAACATTTTCTTCAACAAAAACTTTAACAGAACAAATTTAGTTGGCTCAATACACCTTTTTAAATGTTCACAAATGGGATGAATAACTGATGTAGGACTTAAAACATTTGCCATAGATTGAAAAGAAACTACTAACAAAATAAATTACTATCAAAACATCCAAGATAAATATGCTCACAATCCACAAAATTCTGGGCCGCAGTAACCTCTATTCTTAAACTAGGAAGAGTCACCTCACCAACCCCAGCGATCCCAAACAACCAAGATAATATTTCCACTCAATTTAATACTTATTTCACCAAAACAGTTCTGGCCCTTGCTGATACCCAAAATAATGCTAACTTCCCTATCCCAGCACCCTCCAAAATACATACTAACAAACAGGATAATACCCCCAGTTTTAACTTGCATCCAGTGTCTATCAAAGCTATTTCAAAACTCTTCCATAAACTTAAACCTATCACCCTTGCTGCTGACAAATCTACCAGCAGAATTCCTCCAGTTAGCCTCAGATGCTATAGCCTACCCTGTCACTATCCTCATTAACAGAGCCATATCTGAGTGTAGGGTACCCACCATCTGGAAAAGCTCCCATATAATTCCATTCCACAAAGGAGGTAACTCCGTAGAGCTCAATAACTATCGTCCCATAGCTATTCTATCACCATTATTAAAAATATTAGAGTTGTCCACATCCAATTGATGCACTGCCTCCTCAATTCCAATCTGCTATCTGAATCTGAGCACAGTGTCCAACCCTCCCACAGTACCACCACTGCATACCAACACAGTCAACCAGCACAGAAACAGTGCGCATTATGTTTCTTCAGTATTTTTTGGATCTATCAAAAGCTTTTGATATGGTCAACCATAATATGCTTCTTAACACACTATCCACCCTTAATATCAGTCCCTCCTCAATCTCATGGTTTAATAGGTACCTATCAGGACGGCAACAAGCAGTGCAATGGCAAACCCAACTGTCTACTTATCTACCAGTATCCTTAGGAGTTCCACAGGGATCTATCCTTGGCCCATTACTCTTCTCATTATTCACTAACCAGCTCTCCTCCTCCATACCTCATGCCTCTGTGGTACAATATGCAGATGATACCACCCTCATATGCATTACCCCCACACTAAATGACCTTCACTCCCTAACCCAAAACTGTTTCTCAGTTGCTGAAACCTGGTTTAATAACTCCCATCTAATTCTCAACTCAAACAAAACAAAACTTATTATTTTTAGTCCATGTAGATCTCCACCCTCAAGTGACAAATTTATCTTACTATCCAACAACAGCACTAAGATCACCTCTACCACCCACACAAAACTACTAAGTGTAGAAATAGATAATAACCTGAGATTTGACATCCACATATCCCAAACCATCAGGAAAGTCCACAAAAAACTAGGCCTCCTCTATTGTAACAAACACTTTCTCACTAAGCACACAAAACCCACAATTGCTAGAACACATCTCTTATCTACCCTCCTCTATGCCTCCCCTATTCTCACTAATCTACAGAAGGCTGACCTAAACAAACTTGAATCTTGTTACAACAAGATTGCCAGGTTTGCCTCTGGATCCTCACACAGTACTTATCACTGTATACCACTTGAGGAACTAAACTGGCCAGAGCTGCCTCACCTTCTTAAACTCAATCAACTGTCACTTGTACATAAGTTACTTATACTACCACCCAGATAAAATCCCAAGACTACAGAATGTAGTCTAACCCTATACTAACAATAGAACACTAAGGTCTAGTAATCAGAACCACCTAAAGTCAGTAACTATAATAATAATGCTGGCAAGCCCCTCTGTAGCTGTTCTATTTCTAAAGCTTGGAACACTTTACCTAGATTCCCTACCACTAACAGCTCTACCACACAATTTGAAAAACACTTCAAATTACATTATATGGACAACTTGTCCTGCTTCTGTGACTCCCCAGGGTGAACAACTATTTATAAATTAATATCTGTATTTTTCCCACATTCCTTCCTCTTGGTACTATGATTCAATAGTCTGTTTCTATCTGTCATGAATATCCCTACCTATTTAAGTTTATCTGATTATATATTTAAATAAGTTACTGTATTTTATTCCTTACTGTTCTTATTTTGCCCTGGATAGGCCATGCACAGCCTTGACAATGTGTTATGTTGTAACTGCTGTTAAACTTTGTTATCTGAGTTTTTCTTTACTATGTTAACATTTGCTTTGTGCGCTAAACAATGTATTATATTTTTGTATTTCATACTAACTTAAGTATAGTTGTAGTTTGGAGCTTTTCTCCGTGGGCCTCTGCTGAAAATGGATCTGTGTCCAGTCAGACTATCCCGGTCAACAAATGTAAAATAAAATGAAATAAATAAATAAAATAAATAAATCTATAGAACAGTAACCAGGGCTTGAAAATGTTTAGAAACTATTTGAATGTGATTTTTTTTCTAATGCAAAAATCAATACGGTTCTCAGTTTAATGGTCATTGTTCTTATCAATAACTATTTTATGTTTAACAACAATGATTTCCACCAATATAAAAGGAATAATTATGGGGCAGAGGTAGCCTCAGCTATGCAAACCTATTACTTGTAGAGTGGGAAAGGAAGTTTCTTGTTAGTTCTAATTTTGCACAACTTATATACTTTTATGGATGTTTATAATGATATTTTTATTTTGTGATCTGGCTCTGTAGAAATATTGGGCATTTTATGTTTATTTATTTATTTACTCTCATCTGATTACTGGTAAAGTTCAATTGGATAGGTGCCCATTTTCACTGGAGACCTGGGGAGAAAAGCTCTAAAATATTATAAACTTTCTTTCTAAATATACCATAAGCCTGCTTTTTTTCTCACTTTGTATTGCAATTCATGTTTGCATTATACTAACTTACCTTTAATTTCACTATAAACTGGCTAAAATTTCTCTAATTATTAAATCATTGTTATATAGCTTGCTTCTGCTCTTGACCAATGTTTGCATATTATGTATAATTTGGTATAATTATTTAAACTGTATTTTTTGTATTATTTTTAAAGACTGTAAAATTATTATTCTTAAACTGTTTTGCAATACTTTGAATCTTTTCTCCTGGGCCTCCATTGAAAATGGGCTCCTACCCAGTTGGACTTTCTTGGTAATCAAATGTCAATAAACAAATAAAATAAATTTAAAAAGACTCTCTTGGAAGGTCATCAGCTAAAGTAGGCTGTAGGCACAGGTTTGAAGGTGAAAGTGGATGTAGTGATGTGGCTGTTGGGAATGGTTGGGATTAGATGTTGGTGGATTCTTGGTTACTGATGCTATATTATCTATGAAATGAGAATTAAATTCTATTGGAGTTTTGACTGGAGAATTATTGGAAGAGTGGTCAGGAATACATTTTTGACCACAATATAAGATTTCTTTAATGGATTACCAGAATTTATCGGGAGTCTGAAAGTTGGTAGAAGTTAGGTAAAAGAAGTATTTCTATGAAGGAAGAACATTAGCTAGTCCTTTTATCTTTTCATATGTTTCTGACTTTTAAGAAATAGAGGGGTTTGAAAGGACAGAGTATGAGGATGCAGTTAAGATAGGAAGTAGTGAGAACATATTTGGGGAAAGTAGAAACTAAAATGTAGAATAGGTAGATATTGTTGGGAAAGAGTCTGAGCATGAGATAAAGTGCAAAACAGTATGGAATGGAGAAAGGTTGTTGGGAATGATGCAAAATGTTAGATGGAAGTTGTGAAATAGGAAAATAGATATAGGAGAATTTGTATGATAGTAGTAAAGTTGTTTGAGGAATGGGTGTCACAGGAGAAATGTGCATGCGGGAAGTATGGTAGAGCAAGGGGTGAATGGGAATTGAGGACAGGATAGGAAAATGAAACTGAGTGAAGCAAGGCTGATTATAGCAGGCATCATACAATCAGGTCAATTATTACAGAGAGCGATCAGTTTATAGTATATTTGTAATATGTTTTCATTGTTTTTATTGCATCTGCTTACCTTGGAGCTTTTCTCCCCGGGCCTTGGCTGAAAATGGACATGAATCCAGTCAGACTATCCCGGTCAACAAATGTAAAATAAAATAAATAAAATAAAATACGTACAGCTGACACAGGGCAATTAACAAGGAGGCATAATGTAGAACAGCTTTTCTTTCAATTACTGAATGCAAAAATCAGGAAACTAGGAACACTATAACTTGCAATATACAGTGTAATCTATTGGTCAAGAAAAAGGACTGTGGCCTTATTCACTAAGTGGTCCTTAGAAAAGAAGGACTATAGCTTTGGGGGGAATGTCACAGCCACTTTCCATAGAGGGCAGGCATGTATTTGAGTAGCTACAGTTAATACACAGCAAGGCTATTCATGTTAAACTTGTTTACATTGCTGAATGACAAGCTTCTCAGTGAAAATGTTTAAGAGTTGGGCCTTGTGATAGAGCTCCTGCAATATTAGAATCAGAAGTGGATGAAGTGATCATAGACTCTGAAAGGAAAGAACAACGAAAAACTCTACTAAACTGTAATATTATATGGAGGCAATGAAGTTAATATTTATTCTAAAAGAAGGAGAAAGGAGCAAGTTGAGTCAGAGAATATGGGGTATTGTCAGAGTAGAGAGATGGTAAGAAAGAATGTGAATGTAAAGTCAAAAAAGGTTTAGCAGAAGCTATACTGATATAGAAACCACAGTAATATGGTGTATAAAGCTATACAGAGCAAATAATCAAAACAGCACTACACCAATAAACACTTTTTAACACCATCACTTAGTAAACATTCACTAGATTAACCAGTACATCAAAATAGTGTTATATATATATATACCATAACTCCAGCAAATGAAATTACACACATACTTGTTAAAAGTTTAGGCTCAACATAAATAAAGTTTATATGGCTTGAATGAAATTGATACAAGTGCAACACACTGCCAAAGTCTTTCCATTTTTCTGCAGTCTTAGAACAAACAAAAATATAATAACACATGACACATACTGGCACTCGATGGTTGATGAGTGGAAACAGAGACAAGTGAAGAGAAATTTAACAATACGTTCTACTACAGTGACTCTCCCACTCTCAGGTCACTTATTACAGAGAACAATCAGTTTATACTTGATACAGGACAATTAACATGGAGGCACAAAGTAGAACAGGTTTTCTTTCAATTACTGAAGGCAGAAACCAGGAAACTAGGGAGACTAAGTAACTTGCAATATACAATGTAATCTATTGGTTAAGAGAAAGGAAGTGAACTTCTTACTAAGAATACAAGGACTACTGGTTTGGAAGGAATGTCATATCCACTTTCCGGTACAGGGCAGGCACGTATTTGACTAGTTACAGTTAATACTCAGTAATGCTGTTCATGTTAAACTTGCGTACATTGCACAATAACAATATTCTCAGTGAAAATGTTCGTGAGTTAGGCCTTGTGAAAGCGGTCCTGCATTATTGGAGTCTTTGGTGGTTGAATTGACCACAGACACGGAAATGAAAAGAGAAAAAACTCTACTAACCTGCAATATTATATGGAGGTAATAAAGTTAATTTTTATTCCTAAAGATGGAGGAAGGACCATGGTCAGTTAGAGCAAGAGAATATGGGGTATTGTAAGAGCTGAGAGATTGTAAGAGTTTATGAATGCAAGGTCATAACAGGTTTAGCAAGAAATATACTGATAGAGAATCCAGAGTAATACATTGCATAGAGATGAACAGAGCAAATAATCAGAACATAGCACTACAGTGATAAACACAATATAACATCATCACTTAGTAAACATTCACTGGATTAACTACAATGTCAGAGGAGCAGGAAATATATATACCATAATACCAACAACTGAAATTATATACATACTAATTAAAGGGCACCGGCACAACATAAATAAAGCTCATCTTGCTTAATCAGCCAGAGCCATTTGGCACTGGCTTTTACTTCAGAAAAGTGGATGTCAAACAGGGGACACCATAACATCAGCAACTGAAATTATACACATATTTGTTAAAGGGCACAGGCTCAACATAAATAAAACTTATTTGATGTGAGTGAAATTGAAATGCAACACGCTACCGAAGTCCTTCCACGCTACCAAAGTCCTTCTAAAAAAAATGAAATGAAAAGTCCACACTTGCTATGAGACTATGCGTTACTGTATCCCCACTCTGACATAGGAAGGGATTAATCATGAGGGTCCCACCATCTGTCTGGACTGTGTCACTCATTATAGAATGAGACATTCCATTTGTGACTGTGCCAGAGTAGCTCTAATTTAGATGCTATTGCTGATCATATGCTGTGCTCTGCTTCCCTTTCATTGTTACTTAGTGCTATAAAAGAGTATGCTTAAGCAGCTAGTACTGTACCTTATGCCTGATGTTTTCTTATAAGGTTATGTTGAATAGCTGCCTGTACCATTTTTAAACCACTTATCCTGGTGATAGTAAACTGACTTGCATTCCCAATACTTCCTTATTCCAAGTTATAGTCTTCAGCTTATTCTGTGCATCATCTATGCATTTCTAGGGTGTCTGCCTCAGGAAGTCCTATAAAGTGATCTGTGACCGTTACCGATCTGCGAAGTACCCATGGGTAACATCCTCTCACTGTACCCTAAGCACCTCATCTCAGACTTTCCAAGCGAAATAGCAATAAATCCACTCTGTAGTCACCCTAGACTGCTGATATCCTCACTGTACACTGTAGAAGGTAACCAGCTGCATCATGTGGAGCAACCTCATGCCAATCACTTACATCTATAATTCCATCACTTCTGACATTACCCTAAGCTCGTAACTATAGTTGATGATGCAGCAAAGACTGACTGTTCAGTTTAGATCTTCATCCTCTGAGCAAGGCCTCACTTCACCACCACACAGTAGGGATAGACAAGAGGAATAAACCAGACTGAACATTAATTAGCAGGAATGAGATATGAAATATTGCCTCTAGTTTGAATTATCAAAGTTTTAAAATATCACAAGTCATATGGTTGAGACCATATGTTTGAAATTATAAAATGATAAAAAATCTAAAGCATCACAAATGCTATTTGAGGTGGGATGTCCCCTAGTACCACCATACCTCCTTCTAATTAAATACACCAACTCTGAGATCATGTTACGATGGGGACAACAGCATATTCTTCAATCCCCATTTGACCATATGCATTTATCGATTTTAAAACTTTGATAATCTGAACTACAGCTGAAATATTCAGGGAATGCTGTCTTATACTATTGTCTAAAATATATCTACTTTTGGCCTTCAAAAGGAGCAGTAGTTGTCATACCTTTACTTGTAGTGCAATACAAATATAATTTTAAAGTCATTTTATGCTGCACCAGTAGTCATGAGTTTTTGTTTTTTTCAGGTGATAATAGTATATTTGCATGTACTTGGGTAACTGTTATATTTGAATGTAAATGTGTGCATTCAGGACATACAATGTAACTCCATCATGCACCTCCCATACGTACATCCACATGGTTTGCTTTCCACTGTAGATTTTTACTATAGCTCTCTCCTTAGCTCTCCTTCTCCCTTTCCTATGCACATGCACCCTTCTTTCTCCTTCATTTTTCTAATCCTACTTTTCCACCGAGTCTGTTATTGTATATAATGTTTGGCTTTGTAAATAGTTTTTTGTACATTTTGTAATCATTGTTCACATAAAATGTAACTGTCATTGCAAACAGTTACACATTGAGAAACCCAGCACAGTTATTACGTATGCAAAAAGGACGGTTAGGACATTCAACTGCGCTTTCAAAAATGTAACTAAAATATTTTATTTCAGATTAGAATTCATATACTTTCAAATGAAAATTCAAACCAATACAGGAACTAGTTATATAAACAGATATTATTTGTAAGATATGATTGCTTGTTTTAATATTCAGCTGCAATTACTTATTTACTTGAACTGTAAGTGCAGCATAATGTTAAGTAGTAGTCCAGTAAATTAGTATGTGAATAGACAGACAATGCAAGGTAAAATGAACCTAGAGGACTCAATTATCCAGTACTCAACAGGCAAGCAAAGAAGCACAGTGACAAAGTTGCAGCTACCTTCTCCCACACCATTGAGTTTGAGATGTGACACCCAGCTTACCGAATAAAGCACAGTAGACTATATATGCTCCTCTTTGGTACACTAAGTGGATGCTGACAAGTGCAGAGTTATGGGGAAGAATCATGTTATTGTTAGCATCATAGTACACAGCATACAGTCCATCAGTGAATCCAGCAGCACATACATACTTACATACATACATACATAGCATTAAGCTTACATTAAGGCAACAATAGTTTGGTCTTTGCTATAGTGGTTACAGCATAGTTGTGAGTGCCCACATTGAAGTAAAGGCATGCACTAGTTTTCAAATTATTATTTATAAAAATATAGAACACCAATATTCCTAATTTAGGATCATAGGAAGTTACTAGGCTATTGACTCTGAGGCCCTTATAAGCATAGCCAAGAATTTAGCCCGTGTTCTGTCAAGTCAGCACCTGATGCTCCTGTCCAGCAGGGAAACAGGTGGAATTCCAGGGGTGTATTTTTTGTTCCCCATCCTGTTATCCAGGTTGTGCTTAAAAAGGGTTAATGAGGTACTCTGCTTGACATGGTGAGGGAGTCTATTCCACAGAAGGGGGAGTCTCTGGGACACAAATGTGTTTTGCCAACAAGTCCTATCAATGTCACAGACCAGGCTGAGGTCATGCATGTTGGTTACTCAAGTGGAGCTTGACTTTTGTATATGCAGCAGTCCCATCAAGGTGGGTTCAGAGATCGGCTTGCATGGCAGACAGAGGTCACCTCTGAGGAGTCTGTAGGAGACTGAGTAGAGGGACAGGGCCTTTAGCTTATCTGTGTAGCGTAGATGTTTGAGGCCCTGGATTCTCCTGGTGAGGAACTTATATGGTGTCTCCAGATGCTGCATGTGCTTTGTGAGGTACATGCCAAAAGGGGCATTGTACTAAATAATGGGTGTTATAAAGGAATAATACAGGGATGCTATGACCACCTTTTCCCTAGATGAGATACCCTGACTAATGAGGTAGGCCATGTAGCAAGTTTTCTGTACAATGGTGGCTTGACCTACACCTGTGATCCAGTACATCCCTGTACTAAAACACCAGAATTCACCCTGCTGGACGCCTCTGAAAAATAGCCCAAACTAGGAATTTACCTACCAGCTCCCTGAGAGACCATCCTCTGTTAAAAGACAGTGAAACCTGTGATCCAGTACATCCCTGTACTAAAACACCAGAATTCGCCCTGCTGGATGCCTCTGAAAAATAGCCCAAACTAGGAATTTACCTACCAGCTTCCTGAGAGGCCATCCTTTGTTAAAAAACAGTGAAAGTATGTGCTGAAACAGCTACTAGAACATTGTACTAATATTAATGTTTAAAAACTCCCCTAGGTTAGGCAAGCTTCCCACTCAGGTTAGCCAGCAGCCAACAACCCCCACCCCATTTATCATTTATCTTTTTAACTAACCCTTATATCCAGCTTGCTCACTCTCTTCTAATAACTAGCCTATCTCCCCCTGTCCCATAGCCTGCTACGCCCTGCAGGCAAACAATTTGCCGCAATAAAGTACTGGCCACTAGGTAGCACCTTACCATAAGCTTTCTATATATCTATTCCCACAACTACTCTTTACCATACCTCCCTAACCCTGTTTTTCAGCTTCTACTTTTCACGGACTTACTCTTTCACCTTCTCACCCTTGTCCTAAGGTATCTTTAATCATATTCTACTCCCCTGACATCCTAACTTTCTTCTTACTAGCCTCACAACTTACTTCTATATTCTCTCACTTTCAGACTTACCTCCAGAATTCTCCCACTTCACAGATTGTCATCCTTGATAGTCCACTCTCTTGTCTCTACCCACTCCGCTCGCCCTTCGGGCTCACTCCACTCCCCTACCCTGCCCCCAATTCCTACCCACCCCCAGTGCTCCTAGATTTATTCCTCTAAAGACACACCCCCATTACACCAACTCCAATCACACAAATTACATCATTACCACACCCAGCCCCAATTCTCACAACACACCCACTGATACCTTACCTTTCATCCCCCCTTGTTAATACACACCACCTACTGACACTCCTCCTAACCTGCCTATAAAACCGACCTCAACTTTAATTCCCACCTCACTAACCAATATTATGTCTAAATCAATCATGCCATACCAATTAACTATGAATATTGGTCTCACTCTTACCTGCTCTAACCACTACCTATCTCTTAACCTCCTATGAAAAACCTCTTTACTCTACCCTTCTCTACCCTTCCAAACACACTTCAACACCAACACTAGCTATCTCTCCAAACATTCTAAATTTCATTTGCAAACCCAGCTACCTATTAGTTAAATATCACAGACTAGTACACATTAAATACAGCAACCTAAAAACTAAAAAATTATTTGACTACTATTGTAAGCCTCTCCAACCTAAACACTTTACACTCCTCCACTCCTTAATAGACGGGGACATTCATCCTAACCCTGGCCCAAACTCTACCCTTACCACTGCAAACTGTAACCAATACAAAACTAGTATTCTACCTCCTACCAAACCTTCCAATTCACTGTCTATTGCACATCTTAATATACGCAGTATTCACAATAAAATCACTCAAGTTCATGCCCTCCTAGATGTCCACCTATTTGACATCCTATGTTTATCAGAAACATGGCTAAAACATACAATAAAAGACAATGAAATAACCCCTCCAGGTTACAACATAATTCGACTAGACCGCACAACCAAAAAAGGTGGAAGGGTAGCAATTCTCTACAAAGCAGATCTACAAGTTAGCACTGTAAATCTTAACCAACCTTTAGATAATAATGCCGAAATAATTATCTCTAAATTCCAGCTTAACACACATAAAGCCATAAATATCATCTGCGCATATCTTTCCCCAGGAAATAACATTAGCTTACGCAAATATATCCTCAATTGGCTTTCTTCTAATCTCCCACAAGAAACCATAGTCCTAGGGGACTTTAATATAGATTGGAATTCATGTAGCAGTACAAACCCCACCACCCATATTAACATTTATGGTTTCTCACAAACTATAAACTACCCTACCATAACTAATAGACTTAACAATAAAGATAGTACCTTAGATTGGATACTCACTAATAGTCCTCATCAAACTTATGCAACAGGAACTCTTCCAGACGACCTAAGTGACCATTCGCTAATATATATTATCAGACATAAAACCAACCTAACTCTCCCTAACACTTTCAGAACAGTACACACCAAAAAGCATTTTAACCCCGAGCTATTCCAAACAGAACTTAAAGAATGTAATTGGACACCATTAAAATCTCTCCCTATAAATAAAGCAGTTGAATACTTTAATTCCACATTCTTAAAGATCCTGGACCATCACGCCCCAACATGCTCTACCAGAAATAAAGCTAAACCAGCCCCTTGGCTCTCTAATAATACTAGGCAACTAATCCTTCGCAGAAACAAATCCTGGGCAAAATGGTGTACTACTAAGAATCCTAGAGATCACCAAACCTTTAGGCAACTTAGAAATCATACAAAAAAAGCCATTTTACTAGACAAAAAGAACTATTATCTCCAATTACAACAATCCTCCCTCAAGGAACCACAAAAATTTTGGACTAGTGTTAACAAACTTCTATATCCAGGCCAAACTATCACCCCCAACCCATTAGGCTCTAACCCTGAGAATCCAACACAAACAGCCAATGCCTTTAATTCTTTCTATTTTTATTTATTATTATTTATTATTAATTATTATTATTTATTATTATTTATTATTAATTATTATTATTTATTATTATTTATTTATTATTTATTATTTATTTATTTATTTATTATTTTTTTTTTTATTATTTTTTTTATTTATTTTTATTTTTATTCTTTCTTCACTATCCAAACTCTTGCTAGCCATCTATCTCCCGATACCTCTAATCTGCCTACTCCCACTGCCAACCCACCCCCATTATTTCATTTACAACCAGTGCCCATATCCTATATCTGCTCCCTTCTCCAAAAATTAAAACCAACCACCCCTTCAGCTGACAAACTCCCAGCAGAATTCCTGCAAAAAGGAGCTAAAGCTATTGCGTATCCCATCTCCATTCTGATAAATAGAACCATAAATGATGGCACTATCCCATCTGTCTGGAAAATTTCTCATATCATCCCACTACATAAAGGTGGGAACTCCAATGACCTTTCTAACTTTCGTCCCATAGATCTACTATCCCCACTTGCAAAAATAATGGAAAAGTGCATTCACAAACAACTTCTTAACCACCTTGTCCATCACAACCTAATATCCAACTGTCAACATGGATTCAGACCTTTCCATAGTACCACCACTGCCCTGCTATCCTTCACAAACTGTATCAACAAAAACCGCAACAAAAATATTCTTTCCTCTGCAGTCTTTGTTGAGTTATCTAAAGCTTTTGACATGGTTAATCACCAACTCCTTCTACACATACTGAAATCCCTTTCACTTGACCCTCTATCTATGAATTGGTTCACATCTTATCTTGAAAACTGACAGCAGGCTGTACTCTGGCAAAATAAACTATCTAATCACCTTCTTATCTCCCTAGGTGTTCCACAGGGCTCCATATTAGGTCCACTCCTGTTTTACATTTATATCAGTGACCTTCATTTAGCCATTCCACTCTCCACCTGCATTCAATATGCAGATGACTCTACTATAATCTGTTCAGCCACTTCTCAAGCCGAACTTCAGTCTCTTACCCAAAAAGCGTTCAATACTGTAGAACAATGGTTCTCCAACTGCTGCCCCCTCCTAAACCCCCAAAAAACTAAACTGTTACTCTTCACACCAACCCAAACATCCACTTCTTTACATTTCACTCTCACATCCAATAATGCTACTCTTATTTCTCCTGACCCAAACACCAAACTCTTAGGAATTACAATTGACAACAACCTCAACTTTGATACTCACATAAATACCACAATAAAATTAGTTAACAGAAAACTAGGATCCCTCTACAGAATCAAACCCTTTCTTACACCAGTAGCAAGGACCACTATAGCCCGAACTCACTTAATCTCAACCCTACTCTATGCTTCTCCTATATACACCAACCTCTCTAAAAATAACCTCAACAAACTAGCTACATCCTATGACAATATTGCTAGATTTGCTACAGGCTCTCCTTTCAGAACTCATCACTGTCTGAATCTAAAACAACTAGGCTGGCTAGAATTTCTTAACCAGCTTCAATTCCACCAACTTACAATAGCCCATAAGACCCTGTATCAATCCAGCAACACTCCAATACTCTCTAGCCTCATTAGACCTTATAATAATCTCAAGAATCTCCGCCCCTCAAACAAAATGTTGATTAATACTTCCAAATCAAAAAACTCAGCAGGTGACTCCTTGTTCTCTAACGCTGTCGGAAAATTATGGAATCAACTACAGACTTCTCTCGCACTTGTTAAAAGGAATCTAAAACTATTTTTCAATAAGCACTGGTTATGCTCCTGCACCAACCCTGACTAATTTTTTTCCTTTACTCTAATTTTCATCCTACATCCTTTACAATCCTCCCTCTCTATGTTTCAATATACTATGTTTTGCATACAAATCTATGTTTACATGTATATTATACCTCCTTTAGTATATTGCCCTTTACAGATTTTTGATTGTTATTATTTACATTGAGTAGTATAATTATGTTCATCTTAAAAAAATAAAAATAAAAAAAATAGTTTTTATAACGTTTTTATGTACAATTGTTGTTTTTACATTGTTTCTGTCATAACCTCTATTAATTTTGTATGTTTTCCTGGAGCTTTTCTCCCAGGGCTTCTACTGAAAATGGACATGTATCCAGTTAGACTAGCCTGGTCAACAAATGTAAAGTAAAATAAAATAAAACTAAAAAAATGGTGGTCAAAAGTCAGTTTGCTATCATCCTGAGTGCCCAAGTCCCTAACGAATGATTGCATGTTTAGGACCTTATTATTAATGTGATAATTGGTGGGGACATCACTCTCCTCAAAGGTGATTATGCATTTTTTGGCATTCAGTTTGAGGCCATGTTTCTGGCACCAGCCATTTGTTTGGGTGAGACTCTCTTGGAGGATGTCCATATCACTAGGGGAATTGATGACAGTGCCCAGCTTGCAGTCATCTGCAAACTTGGCAAGCCATAGTCCACTGGTTTTGGCCTGCACCTCAGAAAAGTATATTCCAAACAACAAAGGCCCCAAGACTGATACCTGGGGTACACCGCTCTTTATGGGTCGACTGCTTGAGGTGGCTTTCGCTGTTTTGACTAGGTGGGTTCTATCAGTGAGGCAGTTTGCAACCCAACTGGTAACATACAGATTGATGCCTAGTTGAGAGAGTGTATGCAGCCTGGGATGTTATCAGGTCCCATGAAGGCTGTATTTTTTGCCTCAGAGGGCAGTGATGACTTGCTCTCTAGTGATAAGGGGAGGGGGCAGGTGCTGGGGATGTCCTAGTTTACTGATGGGGGGGGGCAGAGGGGTGTCAGCATGCAAATATTTTTTGAATAGTATGGGCAAGTTCTTGCATAATTTCTTGTTACCATATGTTACTAAAAAATCTTGATTTATTAAAGATAGTTATGACTTTTTAGAAAAAATAAAATTTACATCATGGTCAGAAGAAATGTATTGGTTAACTATAGACGTTAAACGTTTGTACACCAGCACTGAACATAAATATGGACTTGGAACATTAAGAAAAGCATTGGGAGATAGGCCTTTAACATATAACATCATTGAATTATTTTGCTTAACTAATAATTTTTTTGAGTTTAATGACAATATATTCCATCAAATACAAGGCACGGTAATGGGGGCAGCTTTTGCCCCCATGTATGCCAATATAATGATGGGACAGTTTGAGATGGATTATTTGTATAGTTTAAATTTTTTTCAAGAACATGTAACACAATATTATAGGTACATAGATAAATTTTATTTGTAAAGGGGGCCATGAAAGCGATACTAATTTCATTGATGAACTTCAGAAAAATCCATTTGCTTTAAAGTTTGATGGTATACAAACTGGTAAATCAGTAAAATTTTTAGATATCTGCTTAATTGGGGAAACCAATGGAAAAATCATAAGTAAAATACATCGTAGATTTGAGGAGGGTATGCATTTTCTTGGAGCAGACAGTTGTCATCCACCCCATCTGATAAGCTCTTTACCCTATGGGGAATTCCTTCGAGTTCAACGGCTTTGCAATAATAGCCCGGATCTAATAAGTGAGCTCAATATAACAGCTAAATTATTTATTAAAAGGGGCTACTGTAAACAAAATGTGTATTCCCTGCTGAATAAAGCTAAAGGGAATCTGCGCAGACAGACAAATAGATTACAAATATGGCAACCTACTAATATAAAAAATAATGAAGTGTCTAACTTAAGGAAAATTTATGTGGTTACTACTTATGACATCTTATCTAGTGAAGTAAAAGGTATGATTAAACATTATTGGAATTATCTTTTAAAATTTAAAGAACTTTCTGAGAAAATGTGCAAGGTACCTATGTTTTCATACAATAAGGGTAAAAGCATCAAAGACTTATCTACCCCCAGCTGTAGTATTCACCCTATGATAAGTGTAGTGGACACATTTAGGTTCATAGGTTGGTACTAGGCTATTGGCCCTATAGAAGCCTAGCCATAACAAATCCCTGGCTATTACTTCCCTGTTGACTGGGATAGTCCAACTGGATGCATGTCCATTTTCAGTGGAGGCCCGGGGAGAAAAGCTCCAAGGGTAAGCAGATACAGCATTACATAATACCAGTATTACATATTACAAACAGACTATTTACAGAGATTACATAAGTAAGCAAGTTAAACAAGTTCCACAGGTTACAGTTAGTCCTGAGCACAAGTCAGGATTAAATTAAATTACACAGTAAACTGGTTAACAGATTTTTACACATTCGAGTTAGCCAGGCTTGATACATTGACATAGCCAGTTAAGTGACAAATGTTGTTTGAGTCTAATTTTAAATTGACCTAAGGTGGAAAGTAAGGTAATATCAGCTGGAAGAGAGTTCCAGGATCTACTTACAGAGTTTGCAAAGAGAGAATCACCGGCTGTGTTATTAATTTTGCTAGTCTGAATTAGTAGTTTGTTAGAGGATCGAAGTGGTCTAGGATTGTTACAGGGGGTGATAATATTTTTAAGTGCAGGAGTATTGTCCGGATTATAGAGGATTTTATAGGCCATAATCAGTTGGTTATACTGGATTAGGCTAGGTAGTTCAAGCCAGCCAAGCTGATTTAGATTGATGCAATGATGTGTCCTAAAAGGCAGCCCAGTGGCAAACCTGGCAATGTGGTTGTAGCAAATTGAGAGTTTGTTAAGGACAGTCTTGTTCAAATTCAAGAGTAGAGGGGATGCATACAGAAGGGTTGAAAGAAGGTGAGAGCGAGCTATGGCAATTTTAGCTGGAGGGGTTAGGTAGGCTTTTATTCTGTAAAGTGACCCTAGTTTTTTATTGATGGTTTTGATAGTTTGGTTAACATGTAGATCAAATTTGAGATTTGAGAATATGTAAATATGTAAGCAATGCATTTAAGTATAGTAATGGAATTTCTTTTAAAGCAAATCATAAGTTTTCTTGTAACACAGAAGGTATATTTTATGCTATAAAATGCCCTTGCAACATGTTCTATATGGGTGAAAGCAAGTGGACTTTTAAACTCAGAATTCAAGAACATGTCAGGGATATTAAAAATGCTAAACATGAAAGCCCTGTTGCAGTGCACTTTGAAAAATACCATAGTAAAAGTCCAGATGGTTTACAGTGTGCTATATTAGAACATATTTGTGAAAAAGGATGCAATCTGGATGGAAAGAAAAGGCTTTTGTATAAAGAGACTGTGTTTATTTTAAAGTATGGGACTTTAAGCCCAATAGGTATTAATGTGGAATGTAATTGGAAAGTTTTTTTAGTTTAATGGAAAGTAATTATGTAATTAATGTAAATTGGCTGTGCTATAAATGTTTGGGCATTTTTTGTGCTTTTTATTCTCCTTTGAAGACTCTAAGCCGAGGCGCTAGGGATTTTATTAAATTTTCTCCATTGGATCCTTGTGTCATTTTTCTTGAAGTTTTCACTGAACCTGTCTGCCAGCAGGTTGGCTATATCTACAGCATTTCTGTATGTGGTGTCCTTGACCACCAGTTCTGAGCTGATCTGGGTGCTTCACTTGAAATTGCAGAAATATGTGAAGAAAGCCTTGTGACTGTCTTTAGTAGTTGTAGACAGTTTGGACTCAAAGTTAGCTTTGGAGAATTTCACTAGTGCTCTTATTTGCTTGTTCAGGCTAAGGAGAAATTGCTTCCAATTAGGCACCTGCTCCTTCTTGGTCCTGGACAGCAGTTTTTTCCTTTTATTATATTATAGAGTTTATTTATTGCAGATGTCCACCAGACAGGTTTACTCTTCCTTGAGGAGAATGATTTTGTCCTGTCGGGCATTCCTGATTCCATGGAACTACATAAATGCTCAGATAGTACTTTGGTGTAGGTTTGGTTTTATGTGTCAGTTCCTATGGAGGGGGAGGCGTCTGTAAAGCTGTTTATACCTTCCCTCAGGAGGTTGTAATCGGCTTTGGAGACGTTTTTTTGTTTGATCCTAGCTAGGGAGGGGTCAGGGGAGATGGTGATTTTGAAAGTGACCGCTTTGTGGTCGGACCTTACCAGGGTGAATGACACTGTAGGGATGCTGCAGTAGTTACTCGTGTTGGTTAATACCAAGTCTAAGATATTTCACCTCTTGTTGGGGTGACCTTATGGCATTGCCTAAAAATGGCACTATTGGGGAGGCAAGAGACTTTGCTAGGAGCCTGAAGCCAAAGGGAGACAGACGCAGCCCATAAAAGCATCGTGGTTTGTCAATCATGTCTTTTCAGGCTGTCAGGTACTGGATCCCCTTGGAATGACACCAGAAACTAAGCCAATTGTTAAAAACAATCATGTTCTGTTTGTATTGCGGCATCATTCTGCGTGACAGTAGAATGCTACTTAAGGCTAGGAACATTTTTACACAATTTTATACATAATGTAATGCTGCAACTACTGACTTCTATCCATCAACATTAGAAGTCACTATTTGTAAGTTCAGAATGATTAGCATTTAAACATTTCAAGTCATCTCAGTATTCAAAACTAGACATTTTAATATTTTATTTTCTGTATATCAGCTTTCATGACAGTGAGTAAGTTTTGAGTTATTAAAAAAATGTGGACATTGTTCAAAGGAGCTATGGTGCCTGTGTATTTGCTATTTTTATCACTATCTACAAGCCATTCTGATGGACAGTGAAATTGTAAGAGGATTTGTTTGGGGGAATACTAGCAATGTCCTTGGGGTCAGAAAGTAAGGTGCCATTAGAGATAAGTTCTGTACATAAATTGGGGAGAAAAGCTCCACATTGACATAATATGCCTACAGTTAAATCAAGTTATTACAAAACCTAATACAGAATGACATATTAACCAAGGAAAAATTCACAACTTTCGTTCATACAGCTTGAACTTACACATGCATAGCACAAACATTTGGACAGAGATAACAAGATGAAAAAAGAACACTGAGAATAGTTAAGGAATTCACAACTTCAATTACAGTTCATAGAGATGACATGAAACACACTGACTGTACTCTTTCATACAGAGATAACTAAATAACATAGTCTAGGCAAAATTATATTTGTTTGTTATCTAAGAAATATGTTCAGTGAAGAGGAAGGAATTAATAATATTTATGCTGGTGGGAGAAGGTTGGTAGGTGTTTTTTTTAGTCGATGTTTGCAAGTTTTAGATGTCTGAGGTAGATCTAATTTGCAGATGGATAGAAATCCATTTCTTAGTGACAGAGTATGAGAAGAGACTTTGGCCAGAGGATTTGTGGGATTAATATATGCTGAGAATGTTTATTAAATTGAAGTAGTCTTTTAGGGTAGGAGGAATGGAGAATAGGAGTAACAACAGGACAGTTGTCAGCTTTGTGAGTAGTGTGTGTGTGTGTGTGTGTGTGTGTGTGTGTGTGTGTGTGATAAGCTGCATGTAATATGAGTGCTGAGGCAGTATGAGCCAATTCAATGCCTTTAGGGAAACACAGTGGTGGATGTCGTACTGCTTGTTGGTGGCAAATTTTGTAACCTTATTATAGGATGCCTCCAGCTTAGTTTTAACTGTAGCCGGATGGTTAGTTAGGATAGATGCACCGTATAAGAGAGATGGGAGAAGGTAGGTAGTGTCAAGAGTTTTTTTGGCGGTGTTGCTAAGGAAGTTTTTATACATGCAGATTATTTGTAATTTTTATTGAATCTTTTTGTGTTATTTTATGTTATTGTGAACATGCAAGTTTAAGGTCATCTCTAATCATGTCAAGAAGATGTGTTTGGGAGACTACTTCAGTTTCAGTTTTGCTTAGTGAAAAGATTTTGAAAATTGCTTTATCAGGCATGTATGATTTGAGGAAAATAGCAGTAACTCTGTTTTTATTAGGGTTGAGTGGTAGCTGGACATTATGGAGCCATTTCCCAACTTAGGAAAAAAGCTTCTTGTGTTATATGGAGGAGTTGAGGCAAGATAATACATACACATATATCATCAACATATTGCTTAAAAGCAGCTTGACCTATAGAGGTCTTTGATAAAGATATTAAAAATGAGAGGACTAAGAATAGAGCCTTGGGGCACACTAGTGGAGATTTGTACTTAAGGAGAGAGAGCATTCTAACATTTTACAGACTGGAGCCTGTGGGTTAAATAGCTCTTAAACTACAGTAATGAAGAAGGGCATCATCCAAGTTCAGACAATTTGTATTTGAGTTTAGGGTGAGAAACTATATCGGCAGGTGGGATGAGTGAGGAGTACTGCTGATAGATTGGAATTTGGATTGGAAGGGGTATGCCCAGTACAAAGGACATGGTGGTAGAGGTGGGTGGGAATGGGGGTAAGGTGAAGAGCAAAGTGAAACCAAGTACAGTGGGAGCAAACTGGGTCATGCATGAAAACAATTGGTCTGGATCAACAAAGGGTAAGTAAAATGTCTAAATAGACTAGAACACAGCAATAGCAGTGTCCCTGCTAAAAAAAAAAAAAAAAACAGCAAAAAAATATGGGTGGTATTAACATGAAAAAAAAAGAAAGGTAGTATCAGCAGGAGAAAGAAATGGCTAGTCTGTCAAATACAAGTATGAGGGTGCTAAAGGAGAGAGAACAAGGCCAACTCAGATGGGAGAAAATAGATAGGGAGTTAGAAATAAGAAGTAAGATATAAATGGCAGAAAGGGGACAGCAGCCAAAAGATCAATAGTAGGTCACTGTATTTTACAACTGAAAAACAAATGGGAAAGTGTCTAGGGTACAGTTGCTGAGTAATAAATGGGCTCATCATGGTTTAATTTCTCCAAGTCTTTTGGGTTTCTAATACCATGATGGGAAGGGACTCCATTCCTAAGTCAAAGTATGATTGAAGATCATGAAATTAGTATTGTTTCAGTCTTTTGATGTTGGCCAAAAATGCTCTCTGCAGCACCCGCAAGGTGCCCAGGACTGACTGCAGTTCATATGGAGTTGCATGTCTTGTTAGCATATCTAAATACGACTCTAAATTCTTTTTTATGAGACACATTGCTCCTACTACTATTGGAACTATCTGGATCTCATTCTTCTACATTGACCTTTTTTTCTGCCTACAAATCCTGGTATTTTATGACTTTGAGTCTTTCTGTAAGTGAGACACTGTAATCATTGTGTCTAGCAATTTCAATCATTAATTGAATGTGCCAAAAAACTTTTATCTTCTTTTCATAGACTACTATATCTGGTTTTCGCGTATCTATTTTTCAGCTGATGGTAATGGATGACCCCATGTGATATGAACTCCATCATTTTCTCTAATGCTTTGTGGCTCATGTTTCCAATGCTTTTCAGCTAGTTTAGTATTGTAATATTTGCCTAATCCCCAATGCAACAATCTTGCCATATTATTATGCTTTTCGGTATACAGGTGGTCTGCCACCAGTGTATCATACTTGGCAACAAGATGTGCAACTATTTCCATTTTGGTTTCCCCAACATGTTCAAAGGACTTTGTAAACCACCTGTATGTAGTCTACTATCCTGGGACACCAATATTAACCTTTCATCTTTTAGTGTCAATTCACTTCTCCGTAACCATTTCTGCATCAGATCCTAATCAACATGAGATTGTTATAAGAGTTTTCTGTACTTGTATATTTATGCCTTTTCCACATTTCTTGTCTTCTCATCTGATCCTTCACCTTACATTTTTCTTTTTTTTTGCACATTTTTCCAATCCAGCTTGACACTGACATGCTTCTGTTAAGTTAAGAAGGGAAGTCATCTTACACTTGTTCACCTCACTATGGTTGGATCTTGTGAGGACAGCAGACTTGTATGCAGTGCTAGGACTGTAGATCTATGCATGGAATCTATTCCAAGGAGGCCCATACTTCCTTCAGAACAGGGAATATATAATCTTGGTGTACACACTGATTTTTATAAATCATGATAGCCATGACACATTTTTTCTTGTTTTCCTCTCCAAATGATCCAATGCCTTTTGCGGCCAGAGAATCATACTAAAACTGTAAGTTAGAACAGGAAGAGCAAATTGGTTTATACCTTGGACTTTGTTCCTAGATGTTAGGACTGTTTTCAGTATTACTTTTAGTCTTCTAAAGTATTCTTTACTAAGTTTTTTTTTCACATTGGTTCATGTTTTAGTGTTGATTCTTCATCAATTGACAAATAATTATATACTCCCTCCTACTCCATTTTATATCACATTCCTGTCCCAGACAGATATTTTCTTGGTGCTGCAGCTTTCCTGCTTTAAAGGTTGCTTTTGCACATTTATAAAGAATAAATGACATTTTTATATCATCTGAGGAAGTTTTGACCACTTGCATTTGTGCTTTCAGCTCCTCATCCGATGAACTATGCAGTTTTAAATCATCCACAAAAAGAAGGTGAGAAGTCTTTACAATTTTTTTGTTTTCTGGGAGCCAACTTGTAACCATAATCTACTCTAAGTAGACACCTTAATGGGTTAAGGGCAAGACAAAAGAGGAGCTGTGACAAAGTCACCCTGGAATATTCCCCTTTTAATTTTTATCCCTGGGATAAAATTTGTCCTTTATCATGACTTAGCTGCAAAGTGGTTTGCCACTGTTTCATGATTACTGTAATGTAATCAATCAATACAAAGTGAGAAACAAACAGACTAGTATCTAGGGCACAGGTGTAGTGTAATAAATGGGTCCCAGTATGAAGGGAACCCTGTATGGAAACTATTCTTAATAAGGTAAAAGGGGACTCACTATAAGACAAGAGATACAACAGTGAAATTTCTCTACACTAATCCAGCTCTATGAAAGTAAACAGTTACAATATAGGGAGGGTCTTATTTAAGGTGCTTCTTTGTGACCTCTCTCACTCTACTAATGCACTCTGTAGCTGAATTAACTGGGTGCCCTGACCCTACTTCAGAGCCTCACCTGATGTCAGCAGAAACATCACTCTGCATGGGGGCACCTTGAGCCTAGCATCACTCTCCCTGGTTAAAGATATCTGAAACATTTAGTTGCAGGTTTACAGGCAAGAAACATGTACAAAAATCTCTCTAAACCATAGGCACTAAGCACTGTAGGTTAAACTGAAGAATTAGTTATAAGTATTAGTAATATAAGTGGAACAATATTCACTTTTATGCCTTTTCTTTTCCTCATACAGTTTGTTAATGTGTTAGTTCCATTGCATGGATTTAAATTTGCCATAATGCTTATATTGGTCAGTTACAGATGCTACAATACATCCATCCAATAGGAAGTAAAATTCAAAAGAATAAGTGACAACCTCATGTATAAGGTTTGCTGGGCAGCAGTGCTATTTATGATTATGAATTAGAACAGTAAATAACAAGGAATGGTTTAGAATAATTTCATAATGTAGAGGAGTTTTTTGGGGCCAAATAGCAGGTTTCCAGGGAAAAGGTTAAAGCAAGGTGGTCACATTTGACTACAGTGGGAAAAAAAGAGGGGTGGTACAATTAGGGGAAACATTTGTGAGGACAAGACAAAGAAGATTATTACCTCTGCTGGGCAGGTGGACAGTTTTGTAATGTGCATTAGCATGTATAAAATCCAAATATATCTGCACATATTTGGTGGTGGTGGTATATGTTTGCTGGTTTATGTGTGAATAGATGAAGTCACCAATAATAAAGGTATTTGGTTTGATGGTTACGTTTTCTAATTAGACAAGTGTTCTGCATGCTTAGATGGGGGGCATAAATTAAGTCCTATATAATTGTCTACAATTTTGATAATTTCATTGAGTGTAGGAGTTCATAAAATTCCAGATTTGTATCATACAGAATAATGAGAGACAGTTGGGTTACAAATAAATATAGATAACCCCATACATTCACTGGTGAATGTAAATTCGTTATAGCCATTGTACCCTGCAACAGAGGGAATGCTACCAATGCAATGGAACCAGGTTTCTGTAATTACAGAAATACTGATGTCTGTGAGATTAAGGAAGGCCTCAAGTTTACAGATTTTGTTTAGGCTCTTGGTAATCCACAATGCTGCATTTATATTATTCAACTTGAAATTTGCTGTCTGACAAGAGTTAAATTACTTAGAGTCTTTGCTGCAAAAATCTCCACAGGTTGCATAATGACCAGTGCTATGCAGCAAAGGTCACATGGCTCAATGAACCCAGTAGGGTGCAAGTAGCACTCACATGATGGTGTAAGTTCCAACAAGTATCAATATACTAGAGTGAGCACAGCTGACAGTCCTGATAAGGGCTACACAGTAAAGTCACTACTATTTTATTACTATATGTGGGACAGTCAGAAAGGGGAAAGAGCAAGCAGAAGAACACACAAAAGGCCAAGAGGAAGGGAATGTGTATGTATGTGTGCAAGGCAGACATCTGAGTACATGCAGATGCACCATCACTATGGTAGAAATAATAATACAGCCTGCATGATGAAACACATGAACCTTTGATTCATGGTCCACATCACTTGTATGTTGGACAGGTACCTGCTTCCCTCCACTGTCTCTATGCACCAAGACCAATTCCTTCCTCTTTTCTGCATCCACTGTAGGTATACTCCACAGGCCAGCATCTACTGGTGGGTGCCTGGAGAAGCATGAAGTAGGCAGTCACAGAAGCATGGAGTATGCAGCAGTTTGGCATCGGTCTTGAGCATGCACAGTCTTGTGGTTCACCATTGTCTCTGCCAGTGGTGTTGGTGCTAGTGACAGATCCTGGCTCTCTCTCTCTCACACACACACACACACACACACACACACACACACACACACACACACACACACACACACACACATGGTTTGCTATCAAATGTTCAACACTCAGAAAGTTGAGTCAAGCAATTATAGCAACCTTACCAAGAAAGTCAGCATGTCAAAAAGCAGTATGCCCAAAATAAAGATTGAACAGCAAAACTCCCAACCAGGCCAACACTAAGGGACCCTGGCTAACAAAGTTTGCAGATGATTGCAAACTGGAAGCCATTATTGAATCCCCAAATTATGTGGTTATTCTGCAAAAGGGCCTTACAGAAACAGATGCTTGGTGCCAGAGCCATGGGCTCAGGTTCAATGCCAAGAAATGTATAGTTGTCCCCTTTAGGGAAAACATGTACCCATGAATTACCACATAGGTGGCAGTACACTAAACACCAAAAGTGTGATCAGAGACATAGGGACACAGGTGGACAGTGGTCTTACCTTCGATAACCACATAGCCACAACAGTCAGGAAATCCTTCTATGTGGCACCCCTCATCACTAAGGGCTTTTCATCCAGAAAAAAGGAGGTCATTGTCCCACTGTACTCTACCCTTATTGGACCCATTATAGAATACAACACCCCGTTTGTCTCAAGACATCTGCAACAACTGGAAAGACCGCAGAAATACCTTACTAAAAGAATCACAGGCCTAAAGCAGATGCCTTATGCTGACCATCTAAACAAACTCCAGCTATACTTTGTCGCATATCGTCTACTCAGAGGAGATCTCTGCTTAACATACAAGGCCATGTCAAACCCAGAGCTGTTGGACATGCTACACTTAAAGAACTCCCAATACCTCAGAGCCATACACTCTAGGGATCTAAACCTTGTCATCACAATGAACAAAACATGCTGGAGGGATAGGTTCCTGACCCAGAGACTCCTCAGACTCTGGAATAGACTGTCCATACATGTCAAGCAGAGTGCCTCTTTGGCCCTCTTCAAAAGGAACTTTGATTCGATGGGAGATAGGAAATTCACCCCGGGGATCACGTCAGTCGCCCTGCTAGACAGGAGTCCAGGGAAGTAAATATTGTGGGAAGAAATAGCCAGGGAATTGTTATGGCTAAGCTTGTATAGGCCCTAGGGCCGATAGCCTAGTGCCAACCTATGGACTTATGAACCTATGGTCTGGAAGGGGGGGACAAGTTCTGACAGTCAGTAATGTTGATATTTGTTATGCCACTTGTTGGTAGGCAAGGTTTGTACAGCTCCACTCGACCGTTTGAGTGCTGAGCATGTGACTGTAAATTGACACACAAAGTGCAACCATATCTGTTGAAGTTGTGTCCCCATGTCACATTCAGAAGACATGCACTGTACTGCTCGATACCTACACCTCTCAGGAAGAATAACTGCCTCCCTATACTGTGTACCTAACTCCCCCCAATATGCTGGCCATATCACTCACTCCCTTTCATAACCTTAGCCTATCGCATTATTGGATGACAGACATACCTCTCAACCTGGAAAAATCAAAAATCTGGACAAAGGCCCATGAAAAATAGGTATACCTGATTAACATAAAATCTGCATACATAACTATATAACCCCATCTACTCTAATGGAATTATGGGATACCAACTTTCAAACACAAATTGAAGAACAGACAACCAAAATATGACCCCAGCACAATCTCTGCAGAAGGCAGTGTCCCAAAGACCAACAGCTATAAATAAATGCAATCTGAGAGTCATGTTGCTCAATGCTAGAAGTCTAAATCTCAAGATGCACTAAACTGAAGCACTCCTCAAAATGGAGAACATCAACATTTGTGCTGTAATGGAGACCTGGTTTAAAGCAGCAGAAAGCACCCCTGCACTACCAGGCTATAATTCATTCCACACCTTTCAGCCCCAGAACATGCACCGAAGCTTCAAAGGCAGTGGTGTCTCCATATTCATAAAGGATATGCACACCTCCAGACTAGTAGTCCAGCATAATGCATCTGAGATACTCCGGATGCAACTAACATTGGGTAAGACGGTGATTCAGGTCATAACCTGCTATAGGTCCCCAACCATGTCCCAAAACTCTCACTACACATTCCTAAGCACCCTGGAAACTATTAAGATCCAACCCAACACTCTCATACTAGGTGACTTCAACTAAGCCTCCATCAACTGGGAAAACTACTCATGCACCAATGCACTGGCCCATCATTTCCTGGAATTCATCAGTTCCAATGCCCTGGACCAGCTCATTGTTATCCCCACTAGAGGAAGTAACATCCTTGACCTGGTTATTACTAGCATGGGCAACTGTTGCTCTACACCAATAGTCAATTCCTCCCTGGTTAGATCCGACCACAAACTAATCACCATGGAAATCCACATCACACCCACACCCCCCCGCAAAGGTATCCACTATGAAAAACTTCTCTAAAGCTGACTTTGGGCTCCTAAAAACAGAGGTGGCTAACTTCATGACACCCATGCTAATGGAAAATAGATGCATGACTGTCAAATCATACACCAATGCACTGTACGAACTTATACATAAATGCACTGAACTAGTCATACCCAACAGAAGCAAGACTCTCCCCTCTAAAAAAAAAAAAAAAAAAAAAAAAAAGAAGCCAATCTGGTAGTCCCCTGCCATTAATAAACTCTACAACAGAAGAAAGAAACTGTTGCAGAAAAAGGTGAAGTCCCAAGACTGGAAAAATTCCCTTATTAGCCTCAACAAAAAGTTGAGATCCCTCATCAAAACCTCCAAAGCCAGCTATGAAGGCAGAATTGTGGCAGACACTAAAAACAACCACAAAGCCTTCTATAGTTATATCAAGAATCTCCACGGCAATACCCAGATTTGCTTTGCACAATGGTACCGCCTATACTGAGCCAACAGATATTGCCAACATACTGGCCAACAGATTCAGTGCCAGCCTTACCCCTCTCACCCCCTAAAGGACCAATCTCAATACCGGAAGAATGCCAGGCACCAAGCATTACTGCAGCACAGGCTAAAGCTGCATTGTCCAAGGCCAAGAATACAGCTTCCATGGGGCCCAACAATATCCCTAGTTGTGTTCTACATGAAATACAAAGTGAACTGGCACCACATCTGTGTGCTCTTTTCACTCAATGCCTCACCTCAGACTTTGTTCCTTCTGAATGGCACACTGCTACAGTCATCCCTCTCCATAAAGGAGGAGCGACTGCAGACCCTGGAAATTATTGCCCCATTAGCCTGATGAGTCTGATATGTAAGGCTGTGGAGCGCATCATTATGGACCTAATTAACAAAGATATAGGGAATCTCCAAACTCTAGATCCCACGCAGTTTGGTTTTGTGAAAGGTAGATCATGCCTGCCCAACCTGGTTGACTTCTTTGAGTCAGTCACCAGAGCCTACCTCGATCTGGCCAAGGCCTTTGATACCGTTCCTCACTCAGGAATTATTGATAAACTCACCAAACTAGGCATCAACCCCTATATCATTAGGTGGTTTGCAAACTGGCTCACAAATAGAACCCACAGTGTGAAAGTAGCGGACTCCAAGTCAGACTGCCGACTAGTCACGAGTAGAGCCCAACAGAGATCAGTCCTGGGTCCCCTCCTGTTTGGCATCTACTTGTCAAAAGTCCAGGCTAACACGGAGGGACTCTGGCTGACTAAGTTCACAGATGACTGCAGCTGGGAGCAATTATTAACTCCGCAAGTGATGCAGACATCCTACAGAAAGGACTCACTGAGACTAATGACTGCGGTTGATACTATGGCCTTAAGCTTAATGCCAAAAAATGCATCATCATCCCCTTTGGGAAAAACTCAGTTCCCACCAATTACCAAATTGATGCGAGCCCACCGAACACTGAAGGAGTTATATGAGATCTGGGGACACAGGTTGACAGCAACCTCTCCTTCAACCACCACATTGCCACTGTGGTCAGAAAGTCCTTCTATGTGGCACATCTCATTATCAAAGGTTTTGCATCCAGGAAGAAAGAGGTCATTATTTCTCTCTGCTCTTCCCTCATTAGACCAATTATAGAGTATAATGCCCTGTTTGGCATGTACCTCACTAGACACCTGCAACAGCTGGAAAGGCCACAAAAGTACCTCACGAAGAGGATCCTAGACCTTAAACAAATGTTCTACATGGACAGACTCAAAAAACTCCAGCTATTCTCTGTGTCATATCATCTACTAAGAGACAATCTATGCTTGACTTACAAAGCCATGTCTGACCCAGCTCTGTTACAAATGCTACATCTAAAGAAATCCCAATCCCTCCACACCACACACTCCAGAGACCTTCAACTCATTACCACAATCAACAGAACATGCTGGAGGGACAGGTTCATAACCCAGAGAATGGCCATGTTTGGTATCTACTTCTCTGAAGTACAGGCTAACACAGAAGGCCTCTGGCTAATGAAGTTAGCAGATGACTGCAAACTAGGAGCCATAGTCAAGTCCACAAATTATGTGGACATCCTACAGAAGGGCCTCACCGAGACAGATGCCTGGTGTCAGAGCCATGGCCTCAAGCTCAATGCCAAAAAGTGCAGTGTCATCCCCTGTGGTAAAAACTCTGTACCCATGAACTACCACATAGGCAGCAATCTACTTAACACCGATAAGAGACCTTGGGACCCAGGTGGACAGTAGTCTCTCCTTTAATAGTCACATCGCCATAGTAGTCAGGAAGTCCTTCTACGTGGTACATATCATCATAAAAGGGTTCTCATCCAGGAAAAAAGAGGTCATTGTTCCCTTCTACTCGTCACTCATTAGACCCATTATAGAGTACAACACCCCTTTTGGAATGTACCTCAAGACATCTGCAGCAGCTGGAAAGGCCACAGTAGTACCTCACAAAGATGATTAATGGCCTCAAACAAATGCCCTACACTGACTGCCTCAAAAATCTCCAGCTTTACTCTGTAGCATATCGCCTACTCCGAAGTGATCTCTGCCTAACATATAAAGCTATGTGAAACCCAGAGCTATTGGACATGCTACACCTAAAGAAATCCCAATCCCTCCAAGCTACACGCTCCCTAAACCTTGTCACCACAATAAACAGGACATGCTGGATGGATAGATTCTTGTCCCAGAGAATTCCTATACTTTGGAACAAGCTACCCATCTATGTCAAGCAAAGTTCTTCATTAGCACTCTTCAAGAAAAATCTTGATGAGTGGATGGGAAATAGGAAATACACCCTGGGGATCACTTCTGTGTCCCTGCTCGACAGTGGCACAGGAGAATAACTTTCTTGGGTGGTGTAAGCTATGGAACCTTGCTGGCTAGGCTTACATAGGCCCTTGGGCCAATAGCCTAGTACCTGCCTATGAACCTATGAACCTATGTTCTGGAATGGACTTCCCATACATGTCAAGCAGAACACCTCACTGTCCCTCTTCAAGAGAAATCCTGATGAATGGATGGGAAATAGAAAGTTCACCCAAGGGATCTCTCCAGTGGCTCTACTTGATAGAAGCACTGGGAACTGACGTCAGGTGGCACAATGCCAGGGCACTTCTATGGGCTAGGCTTGTAAAGGCTCCAAGGCCATTAGCCTAGTACACACCTATGAACCTATGAACCTAAATAACACATTAAAGAGATCTGCAAGATCTGTAACTAATGAAGAGGTTGCTGCTAGCAAACAACTTTATATTTCATCGTTTCATCTACAAATAAAGTGCCTGTTGCCCTTAAGGAATAAATTGCATATGTTACATAAAAAAAATAAGCTAGTAATATTGCAATAGGGAATGGATGGCAAACTGATAACAGGTTCATAGTTACTAGTTATCTCCACAAAAAGGACATTCTCAGGACTGCAGCATCCACCCGCTTTAAAAGTACAACACAGGACAGTATCAGCAATCCATCTACATACTGTGGGAATAGAACCCACAGCCTTCTGTATCAAAAGCAAGCATTATACTTGTTGTGCTACTAACAATGCAAAGAGACTTGCTATAACTTAATCAGCACTAAACTTCTCTCTCCCTGAAGAACTGTGCAGCACAAGAAATCTGGAAAAAGCCAACATTTATTGGTGGGAGGGGGACAAAGGCCCAAAACCAGGGACACATTTTAAACATTGCTTGTATAATCTTAGAAAAGCTGCTAGAATAAAATGTTTTGTGTCACCATGTGTTTCCTGAAAGATAGAAAGAGTGAAACTTAAATGGCTATCATTATTTAGTGAATTCAGTTTTCACTGATTTGTCAGAAAACCACAAATTATAAGAGGAACAGACCAAAAGTATGAGCCAAACATTCTGTAAAACTCTGTACAGTTGAAAATGATGGTTAACTCCTTGAATCACAAGTGGTGTTATGGGTTGAGAATTTAGGCTCTTGCAGGGTTTGAGTCTGAGTAATTCTAACCAGCAGTTATACCTAACTGGGGCATTTCACACACACACACACACACACACACACACACACACACACACACACACACACACACACACACACACACACACACACACACACACCTTCAAGCTACACACACGCTTCTGCAAGCTATGCACACCCACCCCCCCTTCTGCAAGCTGCCATTAAGTAAAGTGAAGCATAAAAGGAACACAGTGAAGCTGTGATGCCTGCATGCCATTAAAGACTGAAAGCATGCCTAAGTAAAATAAAAGTAACACAGTCACAGTGAAAGCTGCAATGCCTGCTGTTAAGATAACATGCGCACACCCCTTCTGCAAGCTGCGGTTAAGTAAAGTGAAGCATCAGTCTGGTAAAATAAAAGAACATAGAACATAGTGAAGCTGCGATGTCTGCACATCAAAGCATGCTTAAGTAAAATAAAACTAACACAGTCACAGTGAAAGCTGCAATGCCTGCCATTAAGTAAACACACACACACCTCTTCTGCAAGCTGCCATTAAGTAAAGTGAAACATCAGTCTGGTAAAATAAAAGGAACATTGAACAAAGTGAAGCTGCGATACCTGCACATTAAAGCATGCCTAAGTAAAATAAAAGTAACACAGTCACAGTGAAAGCTGCGATGCCTGTGCCCTGGCCCAGCAATCAAGGAGCCTCAGTCCTCACCACTAACACCAGAGAGGGCATCTCATATATGAGGAAAGGATAACAAATATGCACAGTAAAGTGCAATTTCCCTTAAGATCACACAGAGATCACAGTCAGTCCGGGACTGGTCGCTCTCTTGCTCTCCAAGTCCCCAGTAAGACTCCCCACTGGCACAGCTATAGGGTCCAGATCTCAGCCAGCTGGGCAAGCTAAAATCTCCAGCACCCTCTCTGTCTAACTGGTGCTTTGTGTCTCTGCCCAAGTAGCTTACACACACACGCATACACACACACACTTTGAGAAGAGTTTATACAACCACACAGACACTCCTGGGGAAGGCTGGCACAGGTTCTCCAGCTGTGCCCCTTTTACCCAGACTATACAGCAGTACCGACTGCCGCCACCCAGCTAATATTTATCAGCTACTCAAAGGCCCTTAAAAGGGTGTCCAATTATTATTGTGCAATATTAATATCCAATTGGTAGTATAGCCCAGGGCTAAATCTATTAGAGTGGCCTTGTACAGTTTTACCAAAGGCATGAAAGTACTCTTAAGAGCTTAACTTATCACTACACAAACCAGCCACAGTTAAAAGGTTTTAAAATATTTAATAATAAATAATTAAAATCACAAGACAATACTTTCTACTACACAGTCAGTGCTAGTCAAGAGTTCAGAGATCACACAGAAATACTTAAAATAATTCAGTAGCACAGTTCTGACATTACAGGAAAAACACTTAGTCTAGTCTTTCTAAATTCTAGCTATCTCTAATAGAAAACACAAGTCTACGATAACTTACATGCGAGCAAGAGGCAGTGCTGTGAGTTGGATGATCCAGACAAAAATGCTTAATGCCTTCTGGTTCTCTCTCTTTAAATTGAAACTGCAGTTCTGATAAAACATTACATCATTTCACACTTTCCTGGTGTTCCCAGGCTGACAGAAACTGCATTTACATTCTTTTACACTTAGAGCAATAAAGGACATTCCATATGTCAATTCTGGTCATTAACTTTAGCCTTAAAACAATAGGCAGAAAGCCTTCATCTAGCCCGGCTGGAGCCGAATTGTAAACATCAAAGGCAGCCATGAAATAATTTTAATTTCAAAGGACCAAGAAATGCTTGACTTAGCTTTCTTTACAGCAGAGGGCAATGTTGCCACATTGTTTTAAGTTCAACATTTCACAGCACATTCTTTCATTTAAAAAAACAAGCTTGTAGGTCAACATTCATATTTACAAATGATAGAATTATCTGCACAATTCTATCTGGCTAGGCTGGCAGCCTTCACCCATCTCTACCAGTCTTCACACCTGCTGTTAAGTAAACACACATACACCCCTTCTGCAAGCTGCCATTATGTAAATAGAGTGCACAGAAAGCTTCTGCAAGCTGCCATTAAGTAGAGTGAAGCATCAGTCTGGTAAAATAAAAGGAACATAGAACATAGTGAAGCTGCAATGCCTGCACATTAAAGCAAGCCTAAGTAAAATAAAGGTAATACAGTCACAGTGAAACCTGTGATGCCCTCTGTTAAGTAAACACAGTCAGAAAGCTTACACACATTAAAAGTAACACAGTGAAGCTGTGATGCCTGCATGTTGTTAAGTGCAACAGTAATATACTGACTTTGTAAAGTAAAGAAAGTTTCCCTCATGTTTATCTGGAGAAGCTGAGCTGGGGAAGGGAAGAAAGATGTGCTGTGCAAGGTCCACAAGTAAATTAATGAATGGCAGGCTGTCTATTTGCCTCATGGAGCTCTGGGGAAGGGAAGAAAGATGTGTGTCCAGAAGTAAATTAATGAATGACAGGCTGTCTGTTTGCCTCATGGAGCTGATGTCAAAGCACACGCCCTGCATGTGATGACGTCAGGAGTAAAAAAAAATTAAAAAAAAAAAAGGGAAATTCGGAAATTAAAGGCCACTTGGGAATTCGTGGCACCCCAATATTTTGCCCTCAAAACCGTTATTTACCGAGGAAATCAGTATGGTTGAGAGGTATGATGACAGAGGTCTTGTTGCATGGGGAAACCTGCAGGTGTCCCAGTGGCCTCTGGCCATCACTCACTAGAAGTGAGAGTTGCTGTTACCTTTGGCGACACTGCCAGGGGAGTCGCAGTGTATCACCAGGCAGGAGATGATGGAGGTAGTGGGAGAGTTAGTGAATGGCAACCTGTGAAGAGTCCTTGTATGATTTTATGGAGTCACACAGCTGCCTGGCACTGCCATCATCAATGTCTGAGGTAAGATTCTGAGGCAAGGTCCAATGACGGGGCTAGTCAGAGTGGTGACTGACTTCTTCCTTCCTGAGTTCAGCCCAGGCAGCACTCTGTGTGTGTGTGTGTGTGTGTGTGTGTGTGTGTGTGTGTGTGTGTGTGTGTGTGTGTGTGTGTGTGTGTGTGTGTGTGTGTGGGGGGGGGTGGGGATACAAATGCTATCCTCCAAACTGGAGTCCTTCCTCCTTGTCCGTCATCTTACTCCTCTATATGTTATCCAGTCCTCATCACTTGTTTTCCCTCTATCTGTATGTCAATATACCCATTGCTACTCCTGCTTTGTGTCAGTACCTCCACTGTTGGTCTCTGTGTTTTATGTTTGTGTGTCCATGCTTCCATACTTCAAACCACTTTCTATCTCTTGACTTCCTATTACAACATTCCCTATTTACCCTTCTTAAAAAACGAGCATCTGTCCCACAAAGAAAAGTCCACATTTCCTTCCTGTCTAGACTCACATTCTTATCTTCCTTCTGTAGTTGAGTATGGACTTCTGCTTGGTCTTCCTCCTTTTCTGACTTTCCTATATACTCTGCTCTTTTTCACTTCAAGCAATAAAACAGCATAGAAACATTTATGGGAATCACATTCTGTTTATGTGATGCCGGGCACAGACTACCAAATTATAAGCCCTACTTTAGATATTTTTGAGAACAATATGCATACTAATTTTACCCTTCCTTTACTTTCTTCAGAAAGGGTCTGTGTCAATACTAGTGGAAAGTTTGGATGCTGTCCCTGAATGGAAGAAAATACAGTTCATGCCACATTGAGATCTTACACAGTTTCTCCTTGTTTAACATGTTTTCCTCTCCATGCTTGCTGACCTTTAGGCCACTTCCACCTGGTTTTATGTCATTTGTTCCTCCATCACAGGGGTGGTCCTAGCAGGGAGATACAACTGGAAGGGAATAGCATTCAGGTAGCTGTGGAGGTGATTTGTGCCTTCACCCATATCTAATAATGCAGGTTATGAAAGTGCTCCAATAGGCCCCTGCTTCTTCCCTGGTAGCTGACATGAACACTTAAATCGCAGGGAAGGACTATATTGCCTTCTTCTTGAGCATGTGTGTTCCTCCCAGATGTTGAGTGAAGGTCAATGAGTCTAGCTTGGTAACTCAACCAAACACATGTCCTTCCATCTTCCACTGCCAGAAAGCCTCCTCTTGCTAGATGCGAGCAAAGCCAATGACCAAAAGTAACACCCCCACCACTGGTACACAAGCAACAGTTTTTCCCATGCTCCTCATCTGGTTCTTCCAGTGACCAACCTGCTGCATGAACTTGGGTCATCAAGGTCATAATTAGAACATTGTTCTTGTATGCAATGGACTAGACCTTTCCACAACTCCATTTCCACTTTATTTTATGATACATAAGGTGTAAGCACATGATCCTTTGACATTGAAAGATGCTGTTAAATCCTCTTCCCATCTACAGAACACCAACCAAATGAAACATCTGTGATCCTTTGATTTGTCAAGGTTGTATATGCCCTGAATGACCTAGTGGTAAATGACCAAATGACCATTGTCACTTGATGTGACAGTGTCAGCTCATTCTAACGCTACACTGTGAACTGGCTGCTGGGGGCACTTAGGTCTCAGTATATGATACCAGTGCTTTCATATCAAGCCTCTATATGAACTAAGTGTTCTCCACATTAAAGCGTTGTCATTGCCTTGTTGGTCAGCTTAATCCCTTTGCTCTTCACAAAAGGGGATGCAACTGATTCCTGTATTTCTACATGCAGGAAGAAGTTCCACTTATACCAGATCCCCAAGCTCACTGAGGATATAGCCTCCAGATCCTTGTCTGTTGTTATCTGAGTCCTCATTGTAGAACTTTATTTGATCTCAGAAAACATTTATCTTAATGATACTTGATGGTTATGTACTCAGTTATGCTGTTAAGATCTTATGATTATGTGGTTTATTGATTTCCTCCAGGATACTTTCCTTTTATCCTGCCTTTTTATAATTTTACATTTAATGCAAGTTTATAATTTTATTTATTTTTATGTTTTAAATGTGTATGTCCCTACTCTAAGGCATTCTTGATAATGGAGTTCCATGGTAAGGTATATATGATATGGTATAACCTCACTACTAGATATTTCTGAAATAACTGCATGAACAAAACCTGACAAATGACTGACAGAGGGAGAGAGTACCACACACTTACCGTATCTTTGAAAGTCTGTAGTGCATCAGGTTAGCTGTACAGTGGTGCAATCAAGGGAGCCCGCAGGATTTTTTGCAGGGGGTGCAAACCCAGAGCCCCACCCACATAGCTCTCCCCACCCCCTGCCAACAGAGCCCCGCCCAAGCCCACCCACGCCCCGCCCACACAGCCATTCCAGTGTCCCATTACTTGGCTATTTCTCCCCATTTGCCGTAGAGACTGTTCAAATCTGTGTGCATACTGTTTTATGCTTTAGTTCTACAATGATTACAGGCAGTTGGATTTAATTTACAACTTTTATTTCAAACATTATAGCCCAAACACTGAGACATTTACTAAACCTAAACAAAGCAATAGTCTTACAATGAAAACAGACTTGGCATTAAAACTTCTCTACTTTTGAAACTCACATTCAATGAAACAGCATTGAAACCCACATTCAAAGAAAATGCATCTGGCCAGTGGCAGGTTATTTACCTTTGAACTGTTTTCAAGCAATAGGCTCCTTGCACACTGTTAGGGCCATGCAAAAGTTTTGATTTACCTGATTGTATTAATTATAATATATAATTGAATTATATCCCTTGTATTATACAGCAACACTTGTTTGAGTGTCTCTGCCGAAGTAAAAGTAATCTGAATTTCACATTAAAGATATATGAAACTAATGAAGATGTTGTTGCTAGAAAACAACTGTATATTTCAGTGTTTCATCTACAAATTCAGTGCCTGCTGCCGTCAAAGAATAAATTGCCTATGTTAAATTAAAAAAATGGTAAGCTGGTATATTGCAATAGAAAGTGGATGGCAAGCTGAAAAACAGGTTCATAGTTATTAGGCATCTCATCCAAAGGAGGACATCCTCAGGACTGCAGCATACGAATGTACATGCTGTAGGAATAGAACCTCAAGCCTCTACATTAAGATGCAAGTATTCTACTTGTGGTGCTACTAACATAGCTTTAAAACTTTATACCACAATAGAGATACCATTTGCTAAACAAAACAGTTGCACATTTGTAAATAGACTTGGCATGAGCAGCAGTAAACTTCGCTTCCCTTAAAACTCACAGTTCCTTGAAAATGCACTTGAAAATAAATTCCACCTGCTAACTCTAACTTGGGCATTTCACTTTCCCTCTCTCTCACAAACATACCACACCCCTCAAGGCCTCAACCTTAGTGCAAGAAATCTGGACAAAGCCTAAAATAAATAGGGACAGATTATAAATATGGCTCTCATAAACTTAGAAAATTGCAAGAGTAACAGGATTTGTGTTAGTATGCATTTTTCTAAATGATATGACATCTAAAACTGAAATGTCTCATTATTTAGCAACTTCAATCCTTTTTAGGAGGAATATGGGGCAAAAATCTGGACAGCTGAGGGGTATGCTACCTCCCTCTTACACACACAGACACACAAAATAATTCTGGTCAGACTTGAATTAGTTCTGGGAAGGTTGCACTGAACGGCACCGTGCTTGATCTGAAGTGAGTGAAATCCTGGTAGCCAGTGATAATAACTGATCTGCAGCTCAGCAATGTGGAGCATTTTTAGCAGAGCATTGTTTCATCACTACCTATTGTGTTTGCACACAAGCTGTAGTTATTTCAAACATTTGCCTTTTTGATTACTACAGAGCACATTTACCCACCAGAGCTATTGTGTTTTGACTTCAGTGTGGAGCTTACCTAGTTGTTGCAGGGCTTGTCTTTTAAAGGACCACTACAGGAAAAGAATTAAAAAAGATATATTGTGTAACTTTTCCTTACATTTGCCTCATTGCAAACCTGTATGTACCAGATAGAAGTAGTAAATAATAATTTTATTCTGTTTGTTCCCCTGACTGCCCTCCTGGGGGCAGACATCCTGATGAGAGTTAATTTAGATCTAAAGAAAAATCTAGCTGCAGGTCCACTGTATCTGAGATTATAGTGCCCATAGATGGACTGTCTCATTAGAGTTCCATTCACTTAGAATGGAAAAGCAGAGATGAGAAGCTATTTTTCAGAGGCCTCAGTAAACATATAATTCACTGTCATACAGTGCCGCTTACAAATGTGTTTGCTGCTGATGTGTTGCACATTCTGTGAAAAAGGCTTCCCAAACTACCATCTCTTTGCTGAGATATCAGCCTTTTTTTAGACATTTAACTTTGATCTGTTTCAGTTTCTTCTACAGTTACTCCTCCCATATCCCATCCCCTGCTAGCAAGAGTATCACATTTCCCACCC